>NC_134485.1:368010713-368096955 GCF_040206685.1 Ascaphus truei
TTGTCTCTTCTCTTCACTTGGCCCTCCTGTCACTTAGAGATGGCTAAGACATGGTTCAGAGAGGGATGTGTGTCCACATTCTATTATCACCGTTCTGCGGGCATCAACATAGTCTTGTCCGTGCCCTTTGTTAGTGCACACGTTGCCCACTATCATCCATCCTAGGTCAAGTCTTTGGGCGTATGGTGCGTTGTGGGGTCCGTTACGCTGTTTACGGACTTTATGTACCCTCAAGATGTCCCTACCGAGCAGCAGCAAGATCTTGGCGCCTTGTTCTACCGGCGGGATGTAGTTGGCTATTCCTCTGAGGTGCGGGTGATGGCGTGCCACGTCTGGTGTGGGAATCTCGTCCCTGTTTGTGGTGATGTGGTTGCACTCGATGAGTGTGGGGAGAGCTATCTTCACTCTGTTATCCACTGAACGTATGACGTAACCGCTTGCTCTTCTCCCTGTGGTCTCAGTTGACCCTGCACAGGTTCTGAGGGTGTAGGGTGAGGCATTGTCTTGTGAGTTGAATAAGTTGAAGAACTCCGTCTTCACCAATGATCTGTTGCTTTGGTCGTCGAGGATTGCATACATCCGAATAGCCTTCTCAGGTAGTCCCTGGGGGTGCACTGCGACAAGGCATATTTTGGAGCAGGACATTTTGTCACTTCCTTTTCCGCAAACCTCGATGCGCTGAGACGTGACAGATGTTGGCTCTCCTTCCTCCCCGCCATGCTCCACTACGGAGGATGGGTTGTTGAGTTGGTGGAGTGCCAGCGCCTCTGGATGTAAAAATGTTACGTGCTTGTCACTTTTGCACACTGCACATTTGATTTCTTCTTTACAGTCTCTGGCTAGGTGAGTCGTGGAACCGCAGCACCTGAAGCAAACTCCGAATTCTCCTAGTAACCTCTTGCGTTCCTCTAGGGACTTCATCATGAACCCAAAGCACCTGTTAAGTGGGTGTGGCTTCTTGTGTATGGGACATTCCCTGTTTGGGTCCCTTGGTTCCTCGTCTCCAGCGACCGACTGATCGGGAGTAGTTTGGGTCGTGGGAGACACGTACGTCCTGTGGACCGAGATGGGTGTTTGAGTGTTACCGTATCTCGCCACTGGTCTCTCATTCCTCAGGCTGCTTGAACTGTGTGTGGTTTGCGCACCCAAGATGAAACTGGGATCGTTCCTTGTCCTTGCCGCTTCGCGGATGAAGCTCAAGTAGAATGAGAAGGGAGGGAAGGCGACTTGCTTCTCCCTTTTGTATTTGGAGCCTTGTGAAATCCACCTTTCTTGGAGGTTGTAAGGTAGCTTCTCCAAGATGGGTCTCACTCCACGAGCTGAGTCTAGGACGTTGAGACCTGTTAAGGAATGGTCTTTCCTTGCAAACTCCAGCTCTTGCAGCAGGTCCCCGAGCTCTCGTAACTTCGAGTAGTCTTTAGCTGTGATCCTGGGAAAGCTGTCGACTCTCTTGAAGAGCGAATCTTTGACTGCTTCGGGGCTACTGTAGCACTCTTCTAGCCTTTCCCATACTAGGTCGAGACCTACTTGGGGGTGGTTCGCATTTGCCGTCCGAAGTCTCTTCGCGTGCTCCTTGGATTCGTTTCCCAGCCATTTGGATAGCAGGTTGAGCTCTTCCCTTGCTGAGAAGCCCAGGCTATTGATCGCGTCCTTGAACGTGAACTTCCACATCCGGTAGTTCTCAGGACGGTCATCAAAGTTGGTGAGTCCTGTTTGCACCAGGTCATGCCGGATCATGTACTTGGCTATGTCTGTCAGGCCTGAGGCATCGGCATGTTGGTCACGTTCTGAGGTAGTTGCTGGGAGGGTCCATGCGGTCGCCTCTTTCTTGGCGTGAACGCGTGATGACTGCTGGTCAGTGTGAGGGGCTGTGTTTTCCCGTGTGGGTGTACCTGGATTGCGAGCCTGTTATAGTGCATCCGTGTGCGCGCTGGCGTGTGGATAACTGTTGCGGCTGTGGCTATCCCAGGCAGCATGTACCATTGAAGGAACAGTGTCTTCTCCTCGTGGACCTAGCAAGTCTTCGGTGTCTATGAAGTTGCTCCCGTCGTGTTGAGATGGTGCGCTGGTGCTTATGCCAAAGATGCTCCTTACGTAGTCTTCGGTGCGTCGGACCGGATCCTCTGAGGCTATCCGTCTGTATGGTTGCTCCCCGCCGTCCTGTCGCGCGGCTGCTTCTAGGACTTCAGCTTGGGCTATGGCTCGCGGCGGCTTCCTTCTCTTGATTAAGTGCCTCTAGTTCCGCATCAAATTCGGCTTTCCTACGCATAGTGGCTGCAGCAGTAGCGGCGGTAGCATTAGCGGCGGCTGTCTGCTCCTCCTCTTCTATGCGCGCTCTTTCTGCTCTTACGGCTGCCTCTCTCCAACTATACTCGGCCCTGGCACGTGCGGCCTCTGCGGTGGCTCGCGCCTTGGTAGCGTTTGCGCTTGCGCTGGACGCATTAGATTGCGCTGACCTTGCTGACCTTGATGAATGCCTGGATCTGCTTGAGCACTGTCATGCGGTTTCCAGCAAAAGATCTTTTCTCCTACTCTCAGCCTCCGTGATAGTGGTTCGCACGCGGCTGTCTCGTGTTAGGTCAATGTTACTCTGTAAGTCTCTTTCTTGCAGGCTTTTGCGGGTGTTGGCCCTGGTCAGGTAGTAATGTATGCCTCCGACAGCTCTTGGTAACATGAGTGATCGGTCCTTAATTGCGTTATTGCCTGCTCGAGCTGTTGCGCATAGTTGCCAACGCTAGTAACATTGCGTATTCCCCGTGTGGTTGTTTCCCAGGCCAACTCTAGTTTAGCGCGGTGCGCTTCAGTGTCAGTCTCATATTTTTCGCGGGCCTTTTGTGTCAGTGTGACTGTCCATTTAGGCCTTGCGCCTGCCTGCGCCTGTTGCAGTTGCGCAGCAGTCTCTGTGTCTGAGTGGTCACTCTTCTGCGTGATGTCTGGTGAGGATCTGAGTTCTGCCATGCTGTAGGTGTGTGTAGGCCTTTAGCCAATGCGTGTGGCGTGCGGTCTTTTACCTGTGTCAGCGATGGTCAACTGTCTCAGATGATGCCGAGCGGCATCCTGCAGTGTTCAGTGTAGGGGTAGCTGTACTCACAGGTGTCTGGTGGCTCTGACCCATGTTCTGGTGGGTGTCCGGTGGCATGGCCCTTGGTGGCGCTAGCCGTGGGGACGTGCGCAGGGGTAGGTGAGATGGTAGCTCTTCACTATGGAACTGTGCAGAGGGTGGACTCAAAGACAGAAAAGAGCAATCAAAGTTCTGTGTATATTGCAGTCTGACTGCAGTGCTGCTGCCTTGAGTGTAGGTTGCAGCCTGTGTGCAGTGTAAGCTGCTTGCTGTTGTAAGGTTACTGCAGGCTGTGTGCAGAGACTGCTCTGTGTTAGCATAAAGTCTTAGAGTAGCAGCTCCTGTGTTTCTCCAAGACACACGGTCTCCCTTTTCCCTATTCTGAGGCCAGAGTCATGTTTAGTATGAATAGCCCAGATAGGTTCAACTCAGCCCTCTTTCCAAACCACAACAAGTCCTGTATATTTTCTTCACTTTATTAAGGAAAGCAGTAATAAAGACAGGCACTTGTGGATGAGATGTTTGTGTTGGAATAATGTCTCTCTGTGGGTGCTTTGTAGTAAGGGCAGGTGAAAAGGATGAGGCCTTGCCAGTAGAGAGTAAACAGAAACGTACTCACTCAGCCAGTGTTGAATGTGAAAAGGAAGTGCCAGTGTATTCTGGGTAACAAGATAGCCTGGGGACAGACCACCTGTCAGCAAAGCAGAGGGGGAGAGAGCAGACTAACCCATTCTGATAGAAAGGCTGAGGTTGCTGTAGCAACTCACTGGCATAATGCAGAGACAGGGATTGCAACACTGTGTCTAACACGCAGGCACTGTGTGTGTGTACAGAGCAAAATACATGCAGCTGGAAATGAGAAACTGACAAGCAGAAGCTGCCAAGGAAAGGGGGGGGGGGGTGAAACAGAGATGTGATTCTTGTTCCATGACATGGGTCCTCCTTCGGTGATGGTCTGCCTGTTGCTTTTGTCTGGTAGTTGCCTTATTGTGGTTCTCCTGGATCCTTTTCCACACATTTTGAAGACTAAGAATTCTGACGTTTGCTGCTGAAATGGGTGTAGAGAGGGGTAGAAGTGATGGGTGAAATTCATAATTAATGAAAAAGGGCGACTCCATGGTGGATTTATTACGCAAGTTGTTATGCATGAACTTGGCCCAGGAAGAAGATCAGACCAGTGTCCTGAGTGTCTGAAACAAAACACTAGATGTATTGTTTAAGAGACTGGTTGGTGCGCTCAGTCTGACCATTGTTTTGGGGATGATAACCTGAAGCAAAATGTAACGCTATTCCTAGTTGCTGGCAGAAGGAGCGCCACAACTTGGATATGAACTGTGAACCTCTATCGGAGACTACGACCAATGGTACTCCATGGAGGCAAAAGATTTCTTTATAAAAATGTCTGCCAATATGGGAGAGTTGGGTAGACCCTTTAATGGAATAAAGTGGGACTGCTTGGAAAGCGGTATACCACAACTAAGATGGTGTTCATCCCTTTAGATATCGGCAGATCAACTATGAAGTCCATGGACAAGGCTGTCCATTGGACGATACAGGAGGGGCAGTGGTCGAAGGAGTCCTGGTGGTTTATCCCGGGGAGCCTTGTTTTGAGCACATGTCGAGCACGCAGCAACAAATTCTTTGATGTCCTTTTGCATGCCAGGCCACCAAAATGTCTGTTCCACAAGGTCGGTGGTCCTTCTAGTACCTGGATGACTTGAAGACTTCGAGGAGTGATCCCATTCAAGGACCTTCTTCCGATGAGGTGGTGAGGTGAACAATCACCCATCAGGAACTATGAGACCCTCAGGAATGTGAGACTGCTCTTGTACAATGTCTCTCAAGGCATTAAAAGAGTTGGCGGAGAGAATATATTTGGAGGTAAGAATAGGTTCCTGCTGATTCTTGGTTTTGTCGTCCACCAGGAACTGATGGGAAAGAGCACCGGCTTTGATATTTTAAGAACCCGGAAGAAAAGAGATAATAAAATTAAAACGGGAAAAGAAAAGCGACCACCGGGCTTGACAGCCCCTAAGTGTCGAGCGCCCTCGATATAGAGCAAATTCTTGTGGTCGGTGAGAATAGTGATCGGGTTCTCTGTGCCTTCCAACAGATGTCTCCATTCCTCCAGGGCTAACTTGATTGCTAGGAGTTCCCGATTACCCACGTCATAATTTTGTTCCGCTAGAGAATTTTTTTTCGAGAAAAAGGCACAGGGAAGAAGTCTGCCTTGAGGTTTCATTCTCTGGGAGAGAATAGCACCGGCCCCGACGTCTGACGCATCTACCTCCAAGGTGAACGGTAGCTTGGGGTCCAGATGTATGATAGGTGCAGAATTGAAGGCGGTTTTCAAGTGATCAAAAGCTGCAGGAAGCTACCGGCGACCATGAAGCGGGATCCGCACCTTTCTTAGTTAAAGTTGTGATGGGAGCTACCGCAAAGGAGAAATTTTGAATGAACCTGCAGTAGTAGTTCACAAACCCCAGGAAGCGCTGCAAGGCTTTGAGGGTAGTGGGACGAGGTCAATCCAGAACCATCTTTACCTTAGCAGGATCCATGGTGAGACCTGTGTTGGAAATGATGTATCCTAGGAACACTGTGGAGGTTTGGTAGAACTGACATTTATCCAGCTTGACATGGTTGACATGCTCCTGTGAGGACTTAGAAAAGATCATTATGTCATCCAGATAGATGACGACTAATTGATTGAGCAGATCTCTGAAGATTTCATTAACAAAGATGGCAGAGGCATTACAGAGACTGAAGGGCATGACAAGATATTCATAGTGGCCGTCACGGATATTGAAAGCCATTTTCCATTCGTCACCTTGGCGGATCCTTACAGATTGTAGGCTCCACGGAGGTCCAGTTTAGTGAAGATGTTGGCACCTTGGAGGCGATCAAAAGTTCCGCAATCAGTAGTAAGTGATAACTGTTTTTGATGGTGATCTTGTTAAGACCTCTGTAATCAAAACATGGTCATTGCGACCTGTCCTTTTTCTTCACAAAGAAGAAGCCTGCGCTGGCTGGAGATGAAGATTTTAGAATAAAGCCCCTTTGTAAATTGTCATGGATATACTCCTTCATAGCTTTAGTCTCAGGAAGGGAAAGTGGGTAATACGTTCCCCTGGGAGGTACAGAACTGGGATGCAAGTCAATAGGGCAATCGAAAGAACAATGTGGTGGTAAGACCTCATATCTGGCTTTATCAAAAACGTTGCGAAATTCGGCGTAGACCTCAGGCAGTTTTACATTCTCTTCTTTGGGAGCAGAATCTCCACCAATACTTTTGATGGACATAGCACAGTTTTTGGAACAAAAGGGGCTCCACAGGACCGGTTCCTTGTCAGACCAATCAATGCATGGATTGTGAAGTTGCAGCCACGGGAAGCCAAGAATCACGTCCACCTAAGGGGTGTGAATGGCATCCAGCTGAATCAATTCCATGTTGTCCTCACCTATACGAAGATGAAAGAGAAGGGTCTGTAGAGAGATACAGATGGTCGGTTGCAGAGGCCGACCATCAATGGCTTCCAACCCCACAGGGAATTTCTTGCGAACAAGGGGGATGTTATTCCTCTCAGCAAAACCTTGATCGTCAAAATTGCCTCCCGACCTGGAATCCAGAAAGGCCATAGCAGAGGTGTGGAAGCCTTCGCCGGTAAGCGTAACAGGAAGCAAGATCCTGTTGGCAGCAGTTTTGCTGTTATAGGGGATGTAGAAAATGTTCCCAATGTAATTCCCCCGGACCTCATTGGAAGTTGGCGTTTCCTGACTTGTGAGGGCAAAAGAGTACCTGATGTCCGGGATTGCCACAGTACAGACAGAGACCGACATTGAGTCAATGCTGTTTCTCGCTAGAAGACAACTTGTTACCCCTAAGTTGCATAGGCTCTGGAATATCTGGCGGGAGAGGTTCAGCTGTACCGGCAAGGGAAGAAGGAATCCTCGGAGTAAGCTGCCGATGATGGGATCTTTCAGTTCTCCTCTCTTGCAGACGTTGATTCAATGCGAATACATATGGCGATGTGTCCCTCGAGATCAGTGGGACTTTCATGTGCAGGGAGTGCATCCTTTAAAATCTCCGTAAGACCTTGCCAGAAGGCTGCTGCTAACGCCTCGTTATTCCATCCGGTCTCGGCAGCAATAGTGCGGAATTCCAAAGCGTATCTGGCCACGAATCGACTTCCTTGAGAAATATGAAAAAGAGAAGAAGCGGCAGTTACCTTGCGGCCAGGTGTATCAAAGACTCTGCAGAATTCCCGGGTAAATTGTCCGATAAGCTGAGTGAGATCCGATCCTCGTTCCCAGATGGGAGAAGCCCACGCCAGGGCATTATCGGTGAGTAGCGATATAATGTACACCACCTTGGATCTTTGAGAAATTAATTGCGAAGGCATAAGTTCGAACTGTATAAAACATTGATTCAGAAAACCTCTGCACTCATGGGGGTCGCCACCATATCGGTTGGGTGTGGAAAGTCGGGGTTCAGATGTGGGAGACATAGACATAGAAGCAATAGTTGCAGCAGAAGGCCCCGAAGGGACAGGACTAGGAGGAGGTATTTGCACCCAGTCAGAAAGGGACATGAGATTCCATGCTTCCAAATATTTCCATGCAATGGTCATTTTGTTTAAAGTATTTTTCAATTTTGGAAAACATGCTGGCGGGCGTGCTCAAGACTCACCCCACCTCAGTGGGTATCCATGTTTGTTGGGCTGAGCATACTGTAACGGAGTGCTCACCACAAACAAGGCGTGACACCGAGGCCGAGGTGGCGATTAGATATTATACCAACCCACAGCCGCATGGGCGCGTCTGGAGTGTAGATTGGTCGAGGTAGCTGGGTCGAGGTAGGAGAGGTCCAGATGGTCAGTAATACTTGCAGAGGTCGTGTTGGAGAGTAGCGGATCATATGAGGTACTTAGCCGTGTTCTGGATTGGAGAGAGGCGGATCATCCTGGTACTTTGCCAAGGTCAGTATTGGAGAGGAGCGGATCGTCGAGAGCTAGCCGGGTTCGGGATGGATAGGTGCAGATGCTCGTATGTATCCGAGGTCAGGAGAACATCTGAGAACAGAGCGGAGTCCGGAGGAAAAGCTAAGGACAGTAGCAAGGATCTGGAAGCACGACAAGACTGTGGAGGCAATACAGCAGTGAACACTTCGCTAGTAGGAAGGTTTATGCTTAGCCGATGAATCAGAGGAACGGCTGAGCATATAAGGCAAACCGGAACCAATGAGGACAAGGCGAGAGGAGGCGCGTCAGGAACGCCTGCTGCAGTTGGTTGACGGGGTGCAGGAGACCGGTGTGGGAGGGCTTGCAGGTGGAGGCTGGTGTTGCTGTACCTGCGCGCGTGGAGCGCGCGTCCCGATCGTATGTGATGCACCGATGACGCCCTATGCGTGGGCGCAACCCGGAGGCGGGACCAGAGGGCTTGGTATAAACTTCTGTGCGTGATGCGCACGGGCCCATAATCTGACAGCTGATAGCTCAGGTGACACGCCGCAGGAGGTGGGAGAAGTGGCGCACCCGCTCGCGAGCCGAGGTAAGGAGGGGGCGCACCGAGGGTAGCGGGACTCACTGCTCCTTACAGTAATGAGTTCCACATTTTAACTGTCCATACTATAAAAAACCCTTTCCTTTGTTGCTGGTGAAATCTCCTTTCCTCCAACCTTAAGGTTTGACAGAAAGCTTGTCATTTGTACTGAACTTGGGATGAATAGTTCTTTTGAAAGCTCTTTGTATTGCCCCAAATATATCTGCGTCTTTTCTAATGTAAACAAATCTAATTTAGCTAGCTTCTTAACCTATCAGATTTTCCATCACCTTTATTAATTTGGTGGCTCTTCTCTGCACTTTTTCTAGTTCCATAATGTCTTTTTTATAGTGGTGCCAAAACTGTACTCCATATCAAGGTGTGGTCTTACTAATGCTCTATAGAGAGCCATAATTATGTTTCCTTCCCTTCCATCCACTCCCCGTTTAATGTCAGATAAGATCTTATTTGCCTTTGCAGCTACTGCATGACTTTGGGCACTATTGCTAGGCATGCTTTCTACAAGCTCTCCTAAATCCTTCTCCATCAATCCTTTCCCAATGTAAGTTGTAAGTTGCCTGTTTTAACGAGTGCTCACCACAAACAGGATGGGACCACGAGGCTGATGTGGGGATAGTGATATACACCGACATGTAACTGTGTCCGGAGTACAGAGTGAAGGTCGTGTAGCCGGGTCAGGGTAGGAGAGGTCAGAATGGTCGTTATAATCGCCATGGTCTGGGGTTGGAGAAGTCGGATGATCGTTGTGGGTAGCCAGGGTCCAGGAGTAGAGAAGGTGGGAGTCCAATTACAAGCCGAGGTCAGGGATCAGAGAAGGCAGCGGTCAGGGTACAAGCTGAGGTCAAAGGTATAAGGGAACAAGGCAGAATGCAAGAGCAACAGCAGAGCAGCATGATGCGCTTGAGGCAAGCACTTGAAACATAAACAGAAGTTTATGCTCCGCAAATTTGCCTATGGGCTGGCTGATCATATAAAGAACAGAGAGCCAATGGGAAGGCTGCAGGAAATGAATCATCACAGGTAGACTGTGTACTGATAGGCAGGAGCGGAGAGTACCGTAGCTGTGGAGTAATTGCTGATTGCATTATCCCCTCGAGTGCTCCATGTCATGCGACGCCGGTGTGTAGTGGAGGCAGGAACGTCCACCGTTGTGTCACGTGATGCGGCACGGGGCGGAGCCTAGGTTCGGTCCTCACAGGAGTACTGCGGCGCTTGTGCAAAGGGCAGCGCCCAATGCGTCACTAGATGCGTCACGGGGGCAGACCTGAGGTCCAATCCTCACTGTACCCCCTCCCCCCTTCAGGGGTGACCTCCGAGCGTCCCATGGATGGTTTGGAGGGAAATCTTTGGTGAAAGGCCCGAATGAGCCTTGGGGCATGTAGTTGGTCCCTTGGAATCCAAGAACGCTCTTCGGGGTCGAAGCCCCTCCAATGAACCAGGTGTTTGACCTTTCCTCTGATAAACCTGGAGTCTAGGACCATTTGGACTTCGAATTCGTGTTGCCCCTCAACCAGGAGGGGACACTGAAGCAGGAGACTGAGGATCCTGTATGAAGGGTTTGAGTAATGATGTGTGGAATACGGAAGGAATTTTCATGGAAGCTGGCAACCGTGACTGGTAGGTCACCAGATTGACCTTCTCAATTACAGGAAATGGGCCAATATATCGAGGTGCCAATTGTGCTGTGGGGACCTTCAGCCAGATATTCTTAGTGGACAGCCATACTTTTTGCCCCGGATTGTAAGTAGGTGCTTCACTGCTTCTTCTGCATGGAGACTGCCTTTCTGAGATTCTCCTGAATCTTTCTCCATGACTCTTAAAGAGGCAGAATCCTGTATCCGCTGCCGGTACCCCGGATCCAGGTCCTGCAGTAGGAAGAGCTGAGGGATGGAAGCCGAAGTTAGAAAAGAATGGTGTGTCCTGAATCGACTCATTGCGTAGATTGTTATGAGAGAATTTGACCCACGGCAAGAGATCTACCCAGTTTTCCTGGGTATCAGAAATGAAGCAGCGGATGAACTGTTCAAGTGATTGATTCATCCGCTCCATCTGACCATTAATCTGAGGATGATAGCCTGAAGAAAAGTGAAGAGAAATTCCCAGTTGTTTGCAAAAGGTCAGCCAGAACTTTGAGATGAATTGTGAGCCTCGATCTGACACAATGACTTGGGGGACCCCATGAAGACGGAACACCTCCTTGATAAAGATACCAAAAATTGTTCCCAGCACTCAGTGCTGGGAACATTTTTTTGTATCTATTGTTGTGGAGGAAATAGGTTTCCTCCTTGTTTCACGCTGCACCAATTTAAATTTCATGTATGCTATTGTGAGTACTGTCCATTTTTGTCTTAGTGTACCTCCTTGAAAAAGATTTCGGATAATTTGAGGGCATTGGGTAGACCCTAGAGGGGAATGAAATGGGCCTGCATTGAAAATCGATTGACCACCATCAGAATGGTATTCCTACCCTCGGATATAGGTAGTTCCACAATGAAATCCATGGAAAGATGAGTCCATGGATGATCCGGAATCGGGAGGAGTTGCAACACTGGAGGCCTGTTACAGGGAATTTTGTTCTGAGCGCAATGCAGTTACAAATTCCTTTATGTCCATATGCATGCCTGCCCACCAGAAGGTCCGCCCCAAAAGGTCGATCGTTCTCCTTGTTCCCGGATGTCCGGCGCTTTTAGAAGAATGACCCCATTCCAGTACCTTTCTACCAAATGGTGATCCACGTGGAAAAAGCGGAGCACAGCCACGTCCATAAGCAATCAGGGGCTAAGTAAAGTAGCTAAAATCTTTATTGTGGGTGGATAACATGGTGGCGCAGGGATGAACCTCTGACACATTTTGCGCTAAAAATAGCGCTTTCTCAAAGAGTATCCTAACAGAAGCATGGATGTTACAGTTTAATTACCTGGATACAACCGGATACAATGGGGTGTGCATGACGCTATTCTCTATGGTTAAACAATAAATACTAGTCCTCCACGTTGGAGACATGATCTCTAGCGACCCCTGGTGTATGAAAAAATGTATCAAAATAAACAAAACAAAATACAATTGAAGAAACAAAAATACAGCTAAAAAATCATAAATCTAAATATTATTATGGTTGTATAAAAAAAGTCAAGTAGGTAACAATAACCTATAAATTACAGAATCTGATCAGTAGGTGCTGTGATAGTATAAAGAATATTCAATCATTATTCTTGATATTAAAAAAATTAAAAAATAAATTAAAAAAAGTATGTAATGACCCATTTATTATATGTATCATAATACAATGCCACATATACATACAGGGCATTGAATAGAGTCATATATGATGACCTCACAACTCTTAATTATATTTATGATTGAGATATATATACATATATATCATATATATATATATATAATATATTATATAATCATAATACATTGCCACATATACATACAGCGCATATATACTAAAAGGGTCATTACATGCTTTTTTAAATTTATTTATTTATTTTATATCAAGAATAATAATTAAATATTCTTTATACTATCTCAGCACCTACTGACCAGATTCTGTTATTTATAGGTTCCTTATTGTTACTTACTTGACTTTGTTTATACGACCATATTAATATTTACATCTATGGTTTTTTAGCTGTATTTTTGTTTCTTCAATTGTATTTTGTTTTGTTTATGTTGATACATTTTTTCATACACCAGGGGCCACTAGAGATCATGGGCCTCATGCAGTAAGCGACGATTATGTGAAATCGGCAAGCTTATCGATTAGTCATGTTATTGGCGTTTTTCCCTCTCCGTATGCAGTAAGTGCCGAATACATTCAAAATCAACCAGAAAACAAATCCGCCCACTCTCACGATGATGAGCCGATCACACACAGGTGTATCGGCGTGCGTGGCGGGGTGCTGTTAGGTTGCACAATCACAAATCTTGCTGAATCAGGCGAAACAAGCATGTTTTTGATTGCGCGCCATATTTAAAGGCAACGTGTACTGCTAATCATTCTCTGTGTTGTTGGGAGTGAGAGAGAGAGAGAGACGCACAGAGCTGGACGATTGAAGATTTGCATATTGACTGAGAGACTTGTTGTGTATTGGGTGAGCTTTGTCCTTTGTTGTTTTGTTTACATCTTTGTCTTGTTTTATATGTGGAAGTGGGTCGTGTGATTGCCTGTACATTTCTTGTCTGTTTTTTGTGAGTGCTGGAAGTATGCCCGCAAAGCGTGGGAAGAGTGATGCTGGTGGGAGTGGGAGTGCTACTCGTGGGAGTACGCGTCGGAGTGAACGTTCTGTTCAGGGGAGTGATGTTGCTGGTGCACCGAGTGGTGTTGCTGGGAGTGGGAGTGCTGTTGTTGGGAGTGGGAGTGCTGTTGCTGTGAGTGGGAGTGCTGGTGCTGGGAGTGGGAGTGCTGTTGCTGTGAGTGGGAGTGCTGGTGCTGGGAGTGCTGGTGCTAGGAGTGTGAGTGCTGGTGCTAGGAGTGTGAGTGCTGGTGCTAGGAGTGTGAGTGCTGGTGCTAGGAGTGGGAGTGCTGGTGCTGGGAGTGCTGCTGGTGGCGCAGTTGCTGATGGGGTGTCTGGTGGTGGCGTGCTTGCTGGTGGCCAGCTTTTGGAGGCTCTTCCATTGGAAGAAGGAGAGTCCAGTCAGCACCAGCCAAGCTCTGACCCTAAACCTGCTCGGAAAAAACGTGTGGAGAAGCCACGTAATCCTCGCTTCAATGACCAGGAAAATAGGGCTCTTGTCACTGGCATTCTGGAGCACTATGACAGTCTCTATGGACATTTAGTAGGTAAGTGTAACTTTACATTTATTATTCAAATACATGTGATCCTAGGTCATCTGAGTTTTGTTCATATGCAAATATGGGTACACAATATCTTTCTATGTTCATTAGTGTGGAAACACAGCTTTTTATCATGCCTTACAAGGACAAATAAACACAGGCGGTCAATTTGCCAGAACTGCATACAATATGAATGCAACCTTGCTTACATGTATAGGTTTAGTAGTGAATGCTCATGTGCTGCACATATTACACATAAAACAGCATGTTTGATATCTCTTGGAACAGCTAGCAGTGTAGGAAACTGGTGCTTATATTATTATTAATTTACCTCATATCTTTTATATGTTTTTCAAGGGCGGACAAGTGCAGCAAGCAAAAAAGAAATGTGGGACACAATAGTCATTGGTGTCAATGCCTGTGGGAATAGTGTCAGGGACAAGTATCATTGTCGGAAAAGATTTGATGATATTAGGTCCAAATTGAAAAAGAAAATACAAGACCAACGCGTGCATGCTACTGGCACTGGAGGTGGGCCCACACCACAACGTCTCATATTGACTCCATTGGAGGAGCTGCTTCGGCCAAAATTACTTACCGTCGTCGTGGAAGGCTTGGCTGGTGACCGTGACATTGGAATTTATCCGTCACAATTTCCAGCAGGTGATAAATATTACTGTACTAGGCGTGTCGTTGCTTACAGTTATTTTGCATAGTTACACTGCTTTTTATACTGTCTTCACAATATAAGCATACCTGCATCTATATATGTATATGTCTGATTCTGTATATATATATCTCAAAATAGACATATATGTAGTAGTCCTACTAAAAGCAGTAACTAATATAGCACGTGCCATTGCATGCTCATTTACATGTGAATTCCCAAAATGCATAGCTGCAGTGGAAGCAATTGATGGTGGGCGAAGATGGGGAACAACAGGGTAGTACACATGTGTAACACATGTTCATGAGAAATTATTAGTAGCTACAGGTACAGAACAGAAATATGTATCATATTATTGTGTATTTTATTGATTTTACTCCGACAAACATGACATTACTGCCTATTTTAAGCATGCATCAAAGAAATTGCATGTAACGGCCTACAAACATCACTGGCACTAACACATCTATAGTTGCTTATGAAAAGGTCCATTTTTGCTTTATGTCATATACAGACAGCATAATGAGGCACACGTATCATATGTTATGTCATTGTTTTCATAACTTAAACACTGCAGATGACTACTTAGCTCATCTACCATTGTGTTAAAGCAGCTGCAATTAATATCTCATCACAGCATACACTTCAACAGAGGGGGTGGGGTTCAGCACACACACTAATTACAGCCTCATTTCACGGTCAACTTAGTTCAGACCATTTGCACCTGTTTCAAGTCATTGAAAGGTGTGGCTGATTAGGCTTTTTGGGGAAGGGAATACCTTTCTTACAACCTGAATAGCACAACTGAAGTTAATCACACTCATTTGAAAGCTTAACTCTAGCTACTAAATGCCCCAACAACTCATTACTTATCAAAGCGTACGTCACACATTAGTTCACTCATATCTATAGTTGAACTACTATGAAAGACACATTATCACACACTGCATGTGTTGTCTTGTTGAGTCACAGCCACATTCAGGTGTGCCACATCTTCGATTAATGTACCACACATATCCTCTACCAAAAACAACACTTTTTGCAATATGACCACCTTCATGATAACCATTGTGAATGGTCATCTCATGATAGTTATGTACATTATGATACTGATATCACTACACAACATATGATTTTTATGTACTCATTTAATCTATTTATCCTCACGCATTACTGCAGAAACATAGTATGTTGTATGTTAGGGAACTCAAAAATTCTAAGTACACAGGCATGTACAGTGTTATTACAACTATTTATGTTCACTTTCACACACATTTTCGGTTAAGGAACTGATGTTGTTAGTTAATCATAAATACAGAACATACAATAAGTGTTTGTTCAATATTTACACATGTAAATGTAAAACTTATGTTATTGTTATATATAGTTGCCCCTGGAGGACATGTGTCACCTGAGATGGAACAAGTGTCTTCACCTGGGTCAGCCAGCTCAACACTACTAGAAGGTGAGTGTATCATTTGCTGGCCATATAATATGTGCTCTTCTATATGTTATGTTGTCATGTGCATTATTTGTTTTGCACATCTTCTTTAAATAGGATTACTTAGTGTCAGTGAAAATTAAGTGTAAGGCAACATGTATTGTGTTAGTGATGTTAATTATCATGTAGGACTTCTGAGTTTAGAGCAACTTTTCATTCATTCATATTTCATACTGAGTCCAAACATTATTCGTAAGTCAAGGTAGTTTTTAATGAGGTTATAAAACGTATGCTAACATGTTAGGTGTTACTTAGGACACAGTACAATTACATAGTAACACAGCATACATTAACATGCCATTTAATAATGTGTACATTTCTTTTTAGAACATCATGGTGATGAGGATGATGAGTATGATGAGGATGACGCCACAGAAGAGACTGAAATACAATCATGTGACCATGAAGAGGTGCCAATAGAAACTGTTGTACCGCCAAATCGTCCATCAACTTCCACATACGATGCAATTGTAGCTTCAGAGGGAAAAATAGTGGACGCAGAAAATCGTCGCCATTCAGACATGATGACAGTGCTGGAAAGGATGATTGGACTGCAGGAAGAAACAGTATCACAATTGGCACATCTCCACAGAGTCTTCATTGAAGTGCCTAAACAGTTGCAAAAAATCAACACCTCATTCGAAGCATTAGTTGTTCAGCAAACACAAGCTAATTACTGGAGAATGACTAATGTACCACAATTCAACACCTCCCAGCCAGGATCTGTTCATGCAGGTCAGTTTTCACCACATTCATCTGATATTCATTCACCAGGCCCAAATGTTACCGGTCAAGTAGCAGAGATTGCTGTGCAGGTTCCTGACGACATACTACCACTGCCATCTGTACAAAATCAGCAGCTGACACCTACAAAGGAGCCCACAAAAACAAAATACAAGCAGTTACTACTGACCAGTTTTTGGTCAAAAACAAAACAAGACACACATGAAACAGACCAACCATCACTTGTGCAGTGTCTACCAACTTGCTCACATGTGTCACTGGGCACAAGCCCTGTCCGTGAACAGTCACTACCCAAAAGCCCTGTAGGTGAGTCGCTGCCCAAAAGCCCTGTAGGTGAGTCGCTGCCCAAAAGCCCTGTAGGTGAATCGCTGCCCAAAAGCCCTGTAGGTGAGTCACTGGCCACAAGCCCTGTAGGTGAGTCACTGGCCACAAGCCCTGTAGGTGAGTCACTGGCCACAAGCCCCGTAGGTGAACAGTCACTGGCCACAAGCCCTGCCCGTGAAGTGCCAGAGGCCACTCAAAGTGGCTCTGTTGTGCCTAAAGTTGGTGGCAAAAGAAAAAGGAAAATTCAAGAGACAACAAGCAGGCCTGTTACTCGCTCGCAAAAGGAACAAAAAAAATAAATGTTATAATTCAGAAAATATGTCTTTGGCCTTGTTTTGTTGACTTCAGATTATCTAATTACTATTGTATGTATGCTGAAGACTGTGTTGTTTCCAAACTTTCAACTATGTTCTTGTACACGTGAAGTTTTGGAAATGTTAACACTCATAATTAATTGTGTTATAAATATTTATGTTGTAATCGTCTGTTCAGTAATGGTCCACCAGGAGCCAGTTGCTAAGTTTAGAGAAGCTGCCATTGACTTTGCAGCAAAACATTGCATTTGGGTGTGTTAATTGATGTAAGAATTGCATATGCATATTAGTCACATGCAATTATTAAAACACCTAAGTAAGTGCAAACATCTTTCTTGTACGTGTACAGCAGGATTATGTGTAAATTATTACTTACCTTTGCCTTGCTTGGCCATTGTAATTTTGTCCTTTAATCAGTTGTGTGTTCGTTTCTATAACATCTCAGAATGTATAATAATATATATACACACACACACACACACACTGAGTGAGTGTGAGTGTGAGTGTGTGAGTGTATATATATATATATATATATATATATATATATATATATATATATATATATATATATATATATATATATAGTACTATATAAACTGGTATACACAAACTAATACACTTCATGCTTCCTTGTGAAAACACTATTTTAATAATACAGGCCTAATGTTTGAGAAATATCCTAAGTATGAGACTCTAACAGTAATGTGCTTAAACAAATGTTTATTACTTAATTAAATCATGTTTCTCACCATTTAAATAGGTTTCATACAAGGTATACTTAATGCCATCAATGTTGTGTGTACTCCTGCAATATAAAAAAAAATAAAATATTATATATAAATATATATATATTTTTATAAGAGATATATTTATATATATATATATATATATATATATATATATATATATACACACGTATTTAAACTCATGCAGACAGGGAGTTAACCAGACTTTCACATACACACAGAAATGTAAGCGGGGAAAAAACATTTTTTTGCAGGTGTGTTTTTACTGATATGCCTGGCTAAGAAATATTTTCACACACTGGTCTTTGTTAGTTTTCAAAAAAACACTATGTGAACGCATTCACAGTCTAGGGATGTTTTTCACAAACGAGATAAAAGAAGGAGAAATGTTTCTCCCACAGTCCCATATCACGAACCACAACTGTTAACCCAATTAGACAAACAAATCCAATTGGCGTTTGAAAGAAGGAGTCAAAGTAGTTAGTTTTGTTGACCTTGACAAGGAAAAACAGGAGTTTGTTAGCCATTCAGCACATTCATTTTGATGAGCAAATAACACAGACCTGCACACAGCTTTTGTGCTACTCAGACATGGCTGATGAATTCGTTAACAATATTAATCCCCTTTTAGGGTATAAGTACATGATCTGTGAAGCCATCTTGAACAGTCGCGGACAGAAAGCAAGCACACGCCAAATCGATGATTTCATTCGAGCAAAATATCCTTATTACCAAGACCGTAAGCATGCACGGAATTTTAATTCCTCAATAAGATTCACTTTATCAAGTAATGACTTTTTTGAACGTGACCAGGATAAGCTACAACACACCTATGGTTTCTGGAAGATTGCCCCGGAAAAACAATTTCTCCTGAAAGACGGCACTTATATTGTCGTGAAAGGCATATTTATTCCTAATGGCAATAGCAATGTATCCGCTACTACTGATCCGTTTGAATCGATACGTGCTGCAATATCTGCAGCCTCCATTCCTGAAACCCACATTGTACAAGAACAAAAGTACTATGATTATGTACCAAGCCTTTCAGCTGAAATTGCATTGGAATGGGAACCGGAAGAAATGAACCTACCTCCCGACCAATTATTTGAAGAAAGCAGTGGCGATTCCTATGAGCGCATCCTGGAGGAGATATGTGCCATACTGGATTCAGCGGTTGGGTTAAGCGTGGATGAAAATGGCTTGCATTTCTGGAGCGACCAGTTGCAGCCAGGCGAAGAGTTAATTCTAGAAGAATGGTAAATATAACAATCGTTATGCGTTGACTCTGCGTTTAAATTTTTTTTTTTTTTGTAACCACCATTTTCACTTTCAATGCGTGGATACAGCGTAACATTGCAGACTGCATAACATGTAGCGATCACAAACAAATTGTTTCCTAATACAATATAGTAGGACCTGAAAGAGTAGTACACATTGCTGACGGAATAAATATACGTACTTTCCTATCCCTTTAAACATATTAGCAACATTTTACCATTACTCTAACACATACCTGTTTTGTTATCATGCAACATCTACAACATTGAAAACCGGGTCCACCACGTATGACGTGGGACCCTTGTCATGGGCCAAGGCGTCCTTAAAAAGGATTAGTGATGTATGTCCCGCCCCCAAGCGACGTGCGCGCCTCAAAGCCTATTGGCTGTCATGTTTTGTTATAGTAACGGTAACTGCAGTGTGTGATGCGTGCGGCTCAGTGTTTGTAGGCGTACCCTGGGCGTTAGCCGAATGTTAATTGAGTGGGAGGAGTGTTAGCGTGCGTTTCACGCTGGCTTAACATGACGTCACACGTATTGCATTTGCGCATTGTGTTATCGGCCGTGCTTTCTGTTCAAACACGTCTGTTTAAAAAGAATACAGATGTACTCGTTTAGAACGAATGTAGTTTCGTCTTCATTGTATTTGAAATAAAGATGTTATGTTTACTGGTATTTTCAACATGTATTGAACGCACAACGTACGCTTTGTTTTGCGCATGCGCTAACAGTTAGTGGAGCCAAGCGTGAAGTGCGTGCGCACACAAAGATGTGCGCGCACATCTTTCAGTATACAGGCAACGTTCACTTCTTATACATAGTTATGCCTGCTACAAATTTAAAGAAACATTACATACTGATGAACAGTTTTACTTCTAACATATAAGTGACTGACGTGTGTATCTACACAATCATATAGAGCTGCGTAACGCGTTGTCACGGATGCATATCTAGTAAGGTGCCATCTTTGACCATCATGTGTTTGCTGTATTTCAGAGATGTCGGGGAAGATACAATCGGATCAATGTATGATTTCAGAAGAGTCTACCTTTATATGAGATGATTGTGAGGAGGAGCCACCGACTACTATACTACATATGGAACTAATTTTATATTGCTTGCAGCGCTTATTAACAAACAATTAAAAATGTGATACCCTTATGCCTATATTGCATAAGCACTTAATTAACATAATGATGTTGCAAAAGAGTGCCTCATGACTTTTTATTGAGTGTTCTTTAATGACTACTAACATTTTATGACATGGTGTGTTTTATATATAACAACCATTCCCACTCTGCTAACACATTTGTGTATTCTAATATGTAATGGAACGTATGACTGTCGAAACTATGTAACAATAATAATAATAATATGAGCATGTTCATGTATAGGGCTGCTAGTTGTACGCAGCGATTTACAGACACATGTTTCAGCCTGAGGTCCCTGGCCCGTGGAACGTACAAATGTTTTTTTGCCGCATGAGGCACAGGGAGATAAAGTGACTTGGCCAAGGTCACAAGGAGCCCACACCGGGAATTGAACCAGACTCCCCTGCTTCAAACTATCAGTGCCAGTGTGTGTCTTTACTCAGTGAGCCACTCCTTCTCCCAATGTAAAGGACACTTACAACCAAGTAGCCATTTATTTTTAAAATCTCTTGTTACATGGGTATGTAGATAAAATGGTTTGGGACTGTAGCAAATAATGTTACTGGCCAGATGTTATGGTCCCCTCCAATGCATGATGTTCTGAATATGACATCACCATCATGTTATGAAGTACGTTTCTGTGTATATTTCATTAACCTAACTAACTATAGTTTACTGTGTTTATTAATCGTTTAGAAATACATAGTATAGTCAATATGATGATATAAGCTACCATAATAAAGCTGGTGTTATCATTTGTCGGTGTTATACATGGATCCTACACCAATTGATAGAGACACAAACAGTTGTCTTAAAAAGTGTGTCTATGCTAGTGATGAATGTGCTCCCGTAAGTAAACAAATAAGTACAGTTATCCCCTTTTCTCCAACCACCTCTATATTACATTAATGGAAATTATAAGGAAACATACATAAAATGTGATGAAATGTGAGTAATCATTTTGTAATACAATGCACATGAAAGCTCAAGAGTAGCTAAATGCATATACATGATACAGAAAGTACATATATGTAACATTTGTGTTTAAACCAATATGTTGGGTTTTTAGTTCCAATAATTATAGGAAGATTGAGGTAGCCACATCTTATGAGAGATGTCAGCAAATATACATACCATGATCAGTCATACTGGAGATATACCTATAATGCAAAGGAACAATATATAAATTGCAAACATTGACATGCCATCTTCAGTACCGTAAACAACACAGCAAAGTGTGTATTTGGTGTTAAATGTACAACACCATGTATATTTCATGACATTCAAAATGTAAATCAGCCTGGTGTACACATCATATGGATGTACATGTTACACTGCACCAATAACATTGTATGTAAGCATACTAGAAGCATGAATGATTATGGGCATAATATGTGTTTTGTCTTAGCATAAGGAATAACACAATGCTAAAATATTATTGCTTTGTTACCCAAGTTGTATTCACATACACACAACTAAAGTACAATTGAAGAGGGATTATATAACCTGTGCAACAATAACATACCGGTGCCACATCCCTTTGTGCACACAGCAGAGAAAAGAAAGGTGTGCAACCCATATTCATCTGTGTCCTAACAGAAGGTTATATAAAGAAACATTATTGTTAATATAACATAATTAAACTATAAAAGTAGTACTAGGAACATATGAGTTTGTACTTACAAGAAAAAAATGAATTGATGAGATTCTGTCGTGTCTGGCCACCACTGGCTGTTTGTTCATTTTCAGCAGCTACATGGGTGGGATGCTCGTCTACCAAAGCCTCAGCTAGGTCTGACTGTACATTGTGCCTGAGTGCAACATTGTGCAAAATGCAACAGGCAAGGATAATATCAGAGACTTTTTGAGGCTTGTATAGAAGAGCCCCACCAGTTCTGTCCAGACACCTAAACCTGGTCTTGAATAGGCCAAATGTCCTCTCTATAACAGATCTTGTAGATATATGGGCTGCATTGTACCTGTCCTCTGCTTCAGTTTGAGGGTTTAGCACCGGAGTCAAGAGCCACGGCCTAATTCCGTATCCTGAGTCACCTATAATGAATGGAGCACACATAAGCTGACATTAGTGATCAAATTGTACAATGCCAACATTCCTAAATCAACATGTGTTTTGTGTTAGAACATGTAAATATGTACTCACCCAGCAGCCAACCAGGTTCAAAATGTCCCTCTTCGAACGCATGGAAGACTGAAGAGTTCCTCAGGATAGAGGAATCGTGACTGGAACCAGGGAACTTGGGTACCACATGCATTATCCTCATCGTGGCATCACATACCACCTGTACATTGAGTGAATGGTAGTGCTTCCGATTGCGGTACACATGCTCACTCTGACTAGGTGCAATCAAAGCAACATGTGTGCAATCGATTGCACCCAGCACAGATGGTATCCCTGCTATATTATAAAAGCCAGTCCTGACTTCCAGCCACTCTGTTGCCTCTGTAGGAAAATGAATATAATTCCTAGCGCGTCTATTGAGTGCATAGAGAAACTGGGTCAAGGCCCGCGAGAATGTAGATTGCGAGACCCCGCCCACTATGCCCACAGTTGTCTGGTATGACGCGGAAGCAAGATAATGTAATGAGCACAGCATTTTAACAAGCCCAGGGACTGCACGACCTCTGGCTGTGAAAAAATCTAAATCCCCCCTTATCTCCTCATAAAGAGCTAAGATTGCTGCTGAACTCAAACGATAGCGACTTACAATCTCCTCCTCACTCATCCCATCTAACTGGGTTCTCTCCCTGTACAGACGCGGACGAGGCACAAGTTGTCTCCTCTGTCTTCTCCTCTGATCTCCTGTCCCTCTACCTGTCCCTCGGCCTGTCCCTCTCCCTGTCCCTGTCGTATCCGCGTCACTGTCACTGTCCCTCGGTGTGTCCCTACCTTGCCCTATATCATTCTCTTGATCATCAAGCATGTCATAGAAAAGAATGTTCCTGCGTCTCCTAAACATTCGCAACATTTTGAAATGAGTAGCTGTGAATGAGCAGGTAATGTGCGTCCTTTAAATAGGTATGTGATGATGTCAGGTGACATAGTAAAATGCAAGGTGTTACATTAACATAATAAAGTACTTCTGTGGCAAGCTGTGTGCACTTGTTGTTCTAAGTATTTGTTGTGTGTATTCTGCAGGGAATGATGATATTTGGCAATGATGTGACGTGAAGCTTTGTACAAAGATTGCTTGCAAATAAATAGTTGCATGTGCAATGCATGTAACACTTGTGAACGCAAGAGTCAGTCATGTAATGAGACAAAAAGGCTGAGATTGACGTGGGAAAAGTTTTGTGTAACATGTGTAATTATCCATGTTATTGTGACATGTTGGCAACAATGAATAGTCGTGTGCATATGCATGCATTTGTGTAAGGAGGATAGTTGGTATAGAATGAGTTTACAAGGTGTCCCAATGCTGAATTACTGTACATGTGTGTATAAGTTAGGTTGAAGTGCTTGTAATGCTACGGTTACAATGTAAACATGCAATGTGATTGAGCGTCCAATAAGTGACGTCATGAAAATAGGGAGGACCCAAAAGTATATGTAAACATGAGAAGACAGATGTACATGAACGTTTAAAGATGCGTGTCACATTACAAGCATTGTGTAATGTAAAGGAAGATGAATATACTGTGTATGTGTGACATGTGTGACATGTGTGACATCATGTAAATAATTGTCGCTGAGTTGAGTAAAATGTGTGATATGATGTGAGGTTCTCCTTTAAGAGTGTAGTATAGTATTTTCCCTTGCCACATCATCACATGATGAGTAATGTGACCCGCAAATGCTGAAAACATGTAAAAGTCGAATGTTATGCAAATAAGACACATCAGCTGTGACACAATGCAGGGAATGCCCCCACACTGTCATGCAAATCCCCCTTGTATTGTGAGCAATGAAACATAAACAGTACTATACTGTTATACGTCCCCGCTCCATTGACTTCCATTGATGTACAGAAGATGTTTTTTTTCTAAGTGCCGTTCCGGCAGCCTTAGCGATCGTTCTCCCGTCCAAACTGCCAACTTTAGTTGGCGGGAGAAATCGGCCATAACATCTCAATTTCGTAGTGCCGATCAGGCCCGATAAGCTGTTTTTTTTTGTTGAATCCAGCCGATTTAAAAAAGTGGCGATCAGTGTCGAAAACAGGCTTATCGGCAGGCGACTGGCCATAACCAAATTATCGGCTCCGAAACCTGGCGATATGAAGCACTTATCGGCGCTTACTGAATCTCAAACCCAATTTTGGCTATAACATGGCCATATTTCCCTTATCAACGCTTACTGCATGAGGCCCCATGTCTCCAACGTGGAGGACTAGTATTTATTGTTTAACCATAGAGAATAGTGTCATGCATGCCACATTGTATCCAGTTGTATCCAAGTATTTAAACGGTAACATCTATGCTTCTGTTAGGATACTCTTTGAGAAAATGCTATTTTAGCGCGAAACGCGTCAGAGGTTCATCCCTGCGCCACCATGTTGTCCACCCACAATTAAGATAAATTTTTAGCTACTTTACTTAGCCCTAGATTGCTTTTTATGGACGTTGCTGTGCTCCACTTTTTCCACGTGGATCACCGTCTCTGCTTATGCCCTGGCTGGACGCACGCCATTCAGGTTGGCACACACCAGCTACCAACGTGAGTACAATTTCATTTATGGATATTCCGGATGAATAAATTTTGCTCTAAGGTTGCTGCCTATTATATAAGGACCTGTTGTGTCACTGGGGTTTACATCAGTCCTAGCTGACTGGTGCAGTGTTCCCTGTACAGGCAGCAGGTAACCCATTAATGAGCCTGGCTATTAAGAGTACTCAGCTGTGTGTATCATATATACCTGTTCCCTGGTCCGTTTAAGACTTTCTTCACATTATCAGGATCTCACACTCAGATGCACTGAATCTGGAGGATATTCTTTTCTCGTTTTTCTCCTTTCTACCAAATGTTTCAGCGGTCAAAAGGCGTCCCTCTGGAACTTGGAGGCCCTCAGGAACATCGGACTGTCCTTGCACGAAGTCTTTCAAATAATCAAAATATTGGCGGAGATTATACATGATGGTGGAAGTATGGTCTCCTCTCGGTCCTCAGCCTTGTCTTCTACTAGAAATTGACAAGAGAGGGTGTCTGCTTTTATGTTTTTAGAACCTTGTAGATAGGAAGTAATGAAATTGAAGCGAGAGAAGAAAAGGGACCATCGAGCTTGTCGCTTGAAGAGATGTAGAGCAGATTCTTATGGTCTGTCAGAATAGTGACCAGATTTTCATTGCCTTAGAGTAAGTGCCTCCATTCCTCCAAGGCCATTTTGATGGCCATCAGTTCATGATTGCCCACATCGTAATTCTGTTCGACAGGCGAGATTTTTTTTTAAAAGAAGGCACATGGATGTAGTTCGGATTGTGGAGTCTTCCTTTGGGACAAGATTGCCCTGGCCTCAACATCTGAAGTGTCCACTTCGAGCATGAAGGGTAGTCCTGGATCAGGATGCACGAGCACGGGGCTGATACAAAGGCGGTTTTTAGCTTCTCGAATGCTTGAAGGGCTGCAGGAGACCAAGGCGCCGGATCAGCTCATTTCTGTGTCAACGCCGTAATGGGTGCTAGTAGCACCCATGAAAAGTTTTGAACGAACCTTCGGTAGTAATTTGCGAAGCCTAAGAATCGTTGTACGGCCTTCAGGGTCATAGGGCGAGGCCAATCCAAAACAGCTTTCACTTTGACTGGGTCCATGGCAGGGCCAGTATCGGAGATGATGTAGCCCAGATTGGATGTCATAGTCTGGTGAAAGTGACACTTCTCAAATTTCGCGAACAAGTGATTCTCCCATATTCATTGAAGTACCTGTTTGACATGACCCGGATGTTCTCGTGTGGACTTGGAGAAGATTAGAATATTGTCTAGATAGACAATGATGTATTGGGTCAGGAGATCCCTGAAAACCTTGTTGACAATGTCCTGGAACACCGCTGGAGCATTACAAAGACCAAAAGGCATGACTAGGTATTCGTAATGTCCATCCCGGGTGTTAAACGCTGTTTTCCACTCATCCACCTGTCGAATTCTTACAAGATTGTAGGCTCCTCGAAAGTCCAGAACCCTGTAGTCTGTAGTAGGAGATGAGGACATCCGGATGAAGCCCCTTTGCAGGTTCTCTTTGATGTAGTCCTTCATGGCCTTGGTCTCTGGAGGTGACAGTGAGTAAGAACATCCTCGCTGAGGCACTGAACTGTGTAGAAGGTCGATGGGACAGTCGAAAGACCGGTGGGGTGGCAGCTCCTCGGATTGAACCTTGTTGAACACGTCCTGAAATTCCGAGTAGATTTTTGACAGATGAGAAGTTACTTGTTCAGGTACTGAAACCCCACATAGGCCTTTGGACAGCACAGAGCTGTTCTGTAAGCATTTAAAACTCCATTGAAAAGGCTGCTCTTCTGTCCGGTCGATCCGAAGGTTATGCAGTTGAAGCCATGGGAGTCCCAGGATGACGTAGACGGTAGGAGAATGAATGACATCAAAACGGATCCTTTCGGTATGAACTTCTCCTGTCTGCAATTGAAAAGGGATAGTTTGAAGAGAGATGAAGGCGGGTTGTAAGGGTCGACTGTCAATAGCCTCTAGCCCTACCGGGTGACTTTTACGTTCCAAAGGAATTTTATTTTTCTCTGTAAACCCCTGGTCCATGAAATTCCCACCTGACCCAGAGTCCAGAAAGGCCTGAATGGTGTCCTTGAAGGTGTCACCAGTTAGGGTGATAGGTATCAAAATCCTGGTTGGCATCTTTGGAGGAGAAGTAGATAATGTTCCCAGTGTGATCTTCCTGGCTCTCACTCGGGACCTGGTGTTTCCTGATTTCTGGAAGTAAGCAGTTAACCGGTGCCCAACATTACCGCAATAAAGGCAGAGTCCAGCATTACGTCTGCGTTGTTTCTCACTGGGAGGTAGCTTGTTGCCTCTGAGCTGCACGGGTTCTTCCAGATCTGGAAGAGGGAGGTAAAGGGCTTCTGTGTAGTGGTTGTGGGAAGACTGCATACCTTGCTGGCGTTGATTTCTTTCGGCCCTTCTTTCCTGTAATTTTAGATCCACTTGGATGCATTGGCCAATGAGCTCCTCCAGTTCTGTGGGGTGTTCCTGTGCAACAAGTTTGTCCCTCAGGTTCTCGGACAAACCTTGCCAGAATGCTGCCGCCAATGCCTGATCGTTCCAGCTGGTTTCAGTGGCTATGTTCTGAAATTCGACTACGTACCGGGCCACGAGGCAACTGCCTTGGGTAATATGGAAGAGGGAAGAATCAGCGATTACCTTGTGTCCGGGTGTGTCGAATAGTCTGCCCAACTCTTTGGTGAAGAGGCCTATGTCGCACATGATATCTGGCCTTTGTTCTCAGATGGGTGAAGCCCACGCCAAGGCGCCATCGATTACCAGGGACACGATATAGGCCACCTTAGATCGCTGGGATAGAAAACGTGATGACATTAGTTCAAACTGTATACTACGCTGATTAAGGAATCCACGACAACCAAGAGGTTGGGCGCCATAGAGGTTGGGTGTAGGGAGTCGGGGTTTGGAGGCTGCATTCATGGGAACAGTGAGGGAACAGGGTCAACAGGGGCACATTTTGCCTGGTCAGTAATAGCTTGTACGGCCTGTTGGAGTAGCTCCATACACCGACTATTCTGGTCAAGATATTTCTTCCGTTTTTTAAACATGTCAGATTGCATGTCCAGGACTCGACCCACCTCAGCGGGGTCCATGTTTGTGGAGCTGAGCATACTGTAACGAGTGCTCACCACAAACAGGACGGGACCGCAAGGCTGAGGTGGGGATAGTGATATACACCGACCTACAACCGCGTAACTGCGGAGTGAAGGTTATGTAGCCGGGACAGGGTAGGAGAGGTCAGTATGGTCATTATAGTCGCCATGGTCTGAGGTTGGAGAGGTCAGATGGTCGTTGTGCGTAGCTGGGGTCCAGGAGTAGAGAAGGTGGAAGTCCAATTACAAGCCGAGGTCAGGGATCAGAGAAGGCAGCGGTCCGGGTACAAGCTGAGGTCAAAGGTATAAGGGAACAAGGCAGAATGCAAGAGCAACAGCAGGGCAGCAGGATGCGCTTGAGGCAAGCACTTGAAACATAAACAAAAGTTTATGCTCAGCCAATTTGCTTATGGGCTGGCTGACCATATAAAGAACAGAGAGCCAATGGGAAGGCTGTTGGCAATGGGTCATCACAGGTAGACTGTGTACTGATAGGCAGGAGCGGAGAGTACCGTAGCTGTGGAGTAATTGCTGATTGCATTAACCCCTCGAGTGCCCCTGGTCATGCAACGCCGGTGTGTAGTGGAGGCAGGACCGTCCACCGTTGTGTCACGGGATGCACTAGGGTGGAGCCTAGGTCCAGTTCTAGCTGGAGTACTGCGTCGCTTGTGTGCAGCGCATGCATGAAGGGTGTCACCCAACACATGCGGGGATCACCGGAAGCCCCCGCCGGCCTCTGGTGTAAATAATGTGCGGACTTTTTTTGTTTATGCTTTAATACATGTCTCCACCATCTCTTTTGCAGAAGCCTTTAGCTGGTGATAAAATCTGGTGAGCATTTAAAGTACAATAAATTTATCACAGTTTTGTGAATGCGGTTACTGGCAAAAAATGGCGGATTAGCCATTTTTGGGCCTATCGAACGACTTTTTTTCAACGGCTGTTTATGGGTGATAAAAAGCCATTATAGCGCAGTACTGCACTGTTATCACTGCTTTGTGAATAGTAGAGCATGCAGTACCACTCTATAAGGGCATTTATCACCCTTAAAACCACGTACCTGTATCACTGCTTTGTGAATGAGCCACTTTGTCTCTGTGTTTACCAGGTAAGAATCAATTGCAATAGTAGTGCCGCAGGAGGAAGCGACAACCTCCTATATTAACAAACAATTGGTTAACTGAAGAAGTTATTTTACCCCTTATGAGATATCATTGGATGATGTTTCACTGGGGTTTTTTGTTTGCCTTCCTCTGAATCAATATACTGTAATTACGGATATAGGATAAAGTGCCTGTCGTCGAAATTTAGCATAGGTTAAACTTGACGGATGTATATCTTTTTTCAACTTCATCTACTATGTAACTAAGTAACTATGTCTGATGGGGGATTGATGGGAATCTTGTGGTGTTATGATTCACTGGAGAAAATGTTTGGCCTTGGAGCCTAATTGGTGAAATTAGGTGAATGAGATTATAGGGTTCCAGCACTCTATCAATCATAGTAAAACATGGCAACGCATTGGAAAACATGATGCATTTGAATGCAGTTTATTTTGGACTGTATGCAAGCAGGGCCGCAGACAGATTTCCCAGGGCCCAGGACTCGTGTCAGGGGTCTTGCAAGCCCTCCCCCCCTCATCTCACACCTCACAATTCCCCTCTATTTACCCCCTCTTCCCAGGTATTTATCGTCCCTCCATCTCCCTCCCTCTCTTCGTCACTTCGACACCACTTCTCTCCTCTCACTCTCCCCCCTCCATCAATTACCCAACTCTCACGCAATCCCTTCCCCCCCACCTCGCATGTATTTCTCTCCCCTCCATCTCACTTCCTATTTTCCTCACTCCCTACCTCCCTCCCTCACCCCCTCCATCAATTACCCCGCTCTCCCTCAATCCCACCTCCACACACTCATTCCCTCCCCCCTCCGCTGACACACACAATCTTCCCCACAAAATACATACCAAAACCCCCCACGCCCCAAATACAAAAAACCTTCCCAACACACAAATCCCCATCCCTCAAACACATACCAATTCCTCAAATACATATCAATCCCCCAAATACATACCATCCCCCCCATTACATACCAAACCCTCTACCCCCAAATATATATAAACAACCCCCCCAAATACATATAAAAACAGCTTACCCCTAAACACATACAGTAGAGGCAACTCTTATTCTAACAAATACCAGTGGCAATTCCCCAAAAGACCCAGGTACAGCCAGGTACATTCTGAATACATTTCCTTAAACTAGCCCCAGCATTTCTGCATTGATTAATGGCCTATCAGATTAACAGCGGGGGTCCCTGGCAGTCCCATTCAAACTGAATTGGACTGCCAGGGATCCCTGCTGTGTTAATCCTATGGGTCGTTAGTCAATGCAGAAATGCCTTAAACGTGCCTCAAACTAGCCCAGAACATACCCAGCACATACCCAGAATGTAACCCGGCTAGTTTACAGCAAATGTTAGAATAAATGTTGCCTCTACTGTATAACCCCCCAACCACAACATACATTAACCCCCTCAAATACACACACACACACACACATATATATAACTCCTGATGAAGTCTCTTTGAGACGAAACACGTAGAGAGTGTTATGTGGAGGTGTACTGTCCAGTTTTACTCTATTTTCACTCACTGGCTTGTTATAGCAATTTATTGCTTCTTTGAAAGTATTCATCTTAGCCGTCAACCCGTTCTATCCATGGTAACTTTTGTCCGGTCGAATCCTCTGACGTCACTGAGTTCTCGCGGTACCTGGAGCTGAGAACTCACTGTGTGACGATGGATTGAGAGGATGGCGGCGTCCTTCGTGTTCCCCGGACTCCGGAGGCGTCCACAGAGGCTGCTGCAGTGTATCTACACCGGACAGTAGTGTATGGTCCCGTGGGGTCCGATGGCGGAGCACTGCAAAAGCAAGCAATGGGGGCTGCATACCAGTTCAGGATTAAAAACAATTTATTGGGTGGTCATAGGGAGTACAAAACACTCTGACGCGTTTCAGGACCTAAGTCCCTTTATCAAAGAGTGTTTTGTACTCCCTATGACCACCCAATAAATTGTTTTTAAACCTGAACTGGTTTGCAGCCCCCATTGCTTGCGTTTGCAGTGCTCCGCCATCGGACCCCACGGGACCATACACTATCTATCTATGCTACTGGCGTGACGCACACATTCATCAAAGACTGAGCAGCTGTTCCACTGAGGCTCCAACAAGGACTGCTTATTATGGTATGTACTTTGGTTTTACTGGGGATTTAGACAGTACCTTTATGGTATATATAGAGATCTGTGTCATTCCTCCAGCATAACTAGTACACCTTCCTGCTTATATCTCCACAGTGAGCCTCATACAGCTTTCATTTATGCTCAAGTGTCTGGATGGATTTATCACTGCTGTGATTAAAAGTACATTTATATATATGTACCTAGGATAGCTGAGCCCTGAACACTGGGACTATATCCCATACAAATAGCATACACCGGACACTACACTGAAGTTATCCGTTACCGGGTTCCTGCGTCTGGCTAGCTGAGTTTTACTCAAAATTGCTTTTTATTGAGCTATGTTTGTGAGTGTGCATTTTTAAATCCTTGACTCCACAAATTTATTGTTATACCTTTTTACGCTAAATTGTTACTAGTTGAGATGTTCCCTGGGCTCCCCCCTTGTTCCTGCCCCGCCCCTCCCCGCCCCCCCCCCCCCAGCCATTAAAGAGAGAGACATTACTGTTTCCATGTATTGTTTATTTGAATGGGTAACATTCTGTTTTACATTACAAGTAATTGAAATGAGAGAAAATACTTTCTTCATTGGGAGTTTTAATAATGTTGTAGAGGGTTCTTTATAATAAACAAATTTCTTAATATCCACATTACAATCAAAGTCTCATAGGACATCTCAAAAGCTCATAACATCAGGAAATAAAATCACATGCAGACTACCGTAGAACTCTCTGTTATTAGCACATGATTTGAACGTTGCCTGCTTTAATAATAGCCGAGCTAGACATTACGGTATCAGCAGCAGTGGTGAGATGGTCCCACTGATTGTCTTGATGTACTTTTCCATGTTACTTCCAAAGCAGAACACAAGGTAATAATTCAGGATGCCAGCCAAGGACATAAGAAACAGGAACAACATGATCCGTTTTCCGAAAATGTAGCCAGGAGTGCTGAAAAAAACAAACGATTACATCGTGACCAAATATATATGGTGATATGCCTGCTATCAGGAGAAATACTACATGGTAAACAAAGGTATAAATTACACAGAACATTCCAAATGGGAGTACAGTTTATGTATTCATCAAAGCAGTGGTAGCAACTGTATTTAACCATTTAAATCATTCCATGTCCTCAGGTGGTTTAATAGATAGAAGAGATTAGAAAAGTTAACATTAAAAAATCCCAGTAGGTCAATAAAGATATGAAAGATTATATGTCAAGCAGGTTATATTTTGCTGCTAGTTATTTTATTATATTATATTATAACATGCAGTCCCTCAATTAATGGTCCAACATTTAGCAATTGCATCATGTGTAACAAACCTATGTTTGGAATGTGATACATTTGATGCATGGCTAATGCTACCTCAGACCTGTGAATTTGAAACATTATAAAGTGGAGAACAATTAGCAAGAGATGCTAACATTTATCAATATTACAATAATAAAGCGCCTACTCCTGTTCCTTCTCATTTAGTTTCATTATTATTCATTTTAAAAAATATTTGTCAAATAGCATACATTGAGATGTCGGGTTTGTCCTTAAAAAAGCTACCCTCCATTTTGGATTTTTACAGAATTGGACGAGGCGGGGCCTCTGGAGCTAAACTGGATTATTCTTAACTACAGGGACTGCCAAGTTCCCGATTATATTTAGCTTTTTATGTGCCAGTAAAATCAAAATGAAATCAAAATGGGTGCTGGGGTTGTCTATAGAAAGTCACAATGTCATGCGATAAGTGAGGCTTGAATGGCAGCCATTTTGATAGGCCAAAATGTACCAGAAACCACCAACTCTGCATTTCCCTGTCTAATAACACACGTGAGTAAATGCTCCATGGGGCACAGACCTCCTTCCTATTGTCTCAGTTTGTCGTAACATATATGTACTCTGGTCATACAATGTTATTGTTCTCCCACCCACATTGTACTAAGCTGCGGAATATGTCGGTGCCATACAAATAAAATGTTATATACATACATGTTATATAAATATATAACAATAAGTAAATATTATTATTGTTTATTTGTAAATTGCAAAGATATTTCGATGCGTGGTACAATGGGGTACAGAGGTTTGATCATTACATAAACAGTTATATGCAATTACAAATAAGGACAGACATCCACAGATACAATGAGGTAATGAGGCCTATATCAAATATTTTATTTAAACTCTTATTATGTTAGATGAGTCTGGTTGTATAACTTACATTCAATTGTACTTCTCACTATGGGGAAAATATACTACATTAAGTTAAAAAAAAATAGATGCCAAGTGTATTTAACACCACTTTTATTTATCGGTCTAATTAGTAAAGCCATATCACAATCGTTAAAGCAGTGAGAAGGGGCTTTTTACCTCAATGATATGTCAGCATTATTTTTAAGAGCCAGCGTATGCAAATTATAAATGTACAGTGAATTACTTATTTACATGCTGTTCCTTAACTCTGATACCTGGGGATTTCTGACAAAATATAGCACTCATTTTAATCATTTTTTAAGTTAAACTTATCCTGCCTATGTATATGATAGCTATTATAAACATAGTCAAGAAAAGACTAGCACACTTGGCTAAAATGATACAAATATATCATATTAACAATTTTGAATGTATTAATATATTAACCCCTTAGAGGCTCAAGCGTCAAGCTACAACTAGGTGACCATTTGGGCTACTAAAGACTTAATATTTACACATTGTAAGGTTAAAAATTGTATCTGTCAGCTCTGTTCCCTTCAAGGACTGAAAAGGTTAAAGCAATGTGTGTCAGCTTTATTCTGCTCAGGGATTTAAATAGTGACATATTTCAGCTTCAAGTTTTAGACCAGTTGTCTTAATATGTCATCTACACAAGAAGTAAGCCCACCAAGCCTTATATGATCCCATTAAATAGCTGTTGCTCAGCAGTAAAATGTTTTACAGAAAAGGCATTTTTAAAGGTTACATGTAAATTTAGATGTGTGATCTATATATGGGAACTCAGTTTGTAACAGATGTAATGAACTGACAACGGCTTTATGTATAAAAGACGCTCCGTCCACATATTAAATCAGTTGTAAGAAATCAGTACCCCTTGTGTTCCTGTCTTCTTGCACTCCGGGCTCGTAACTATCATATCTGAGACCAGAAGCATATAGCAGGGCCGTGGAAAGCTCCCCGGGTCGAGTATGTGAAAGGTTGTCTGCCCCAGATCTGATCAGGTAGATTGGACCTATGACACATATGAAGGCTATGCGTTTTGTGTTATATTTGTAGGCTGTTTGTGGTGTACTGTATGTGCCTGCAGGCATTGCTTTGACATGCAATGGTAGCTTCAAGTGTCAAAGGGATTACATTATTTCCTGCCATATATGGTACATTACATACCCATATAATAGAAAATTGTGACATTTCCCCACCTTCTCTCCCCTCCATTGCATCGCTATCGATGATTAACCCACGACTTCCATGCGTTATGTAACACCGAGAACACAAAAGTTTCCCGTATGTAAATGAATATCGCAACGCATTTATGGACAATTCATTCTCAGTAAATGCGGTGGTAATTTTAAAAATGATTGCCCCAATTTATTTGTTTTATTACACAAGAGTTTAAAGCAGTAATATTGAGCTTTAGTGACTGTAGCCCTATGGTCCTAATTCAACATGCGGTTAAGTCATCTTCCTGTGCAAGAGAACATTTTAGTGCATTCATTTGAATGCTAATTGGAGCTAAATTTTACTTTAGCATGGTAAAAACATCTTCACTACACACTTAACAGATGCATACTGTATGAGTTTCATACCTCTGTGTCTTCTCTCCCAGGTATCCAACGAAGTACTTCTGTCTGACAAATAAATACATCAATCCAGCAAAAGCTGCCGGTGCTGAAAAAGTGCAGATTTGAAAATACACAGTAAATCAGATAGTTTTCTAGGTGCTGTGAATTCAGCATTTGTCACTTGTGTAAAAGAGGTTTAAACCACTTTATAGTTGTTTTACAACTGCCTGATTACTCGATACTCCTCATTTCAAGAAAAGTTTAGGACTCACTTATACACAATTACCAATGAGTGAATAAGTATATAACTTCACAATTTACAGCAAACTCTTTTGAACAATACTTGGGGTCTTTTCACTGAAGTGTCATAGCTGCTTTCATTTGCTAATGATTATTTGTTGGCACTTAGTCAATAGATTGATAATGTAATAAAAAGGTGCAGCTCCCCCCAATATGACCTACTTTGAAAGTGAACTATGTGATGCCATTTAAAGCAGATTGCTAACCTTATTTTTTTTTTCCCATGACATTTCAACTTAATTTTACATTTAAAAAGACTCAAAGTCTGCATTTTAGTGCTCACATAGCACAAGCCAGGCACGTGCTACCAATGTTTCCAGGTGCAGGTAGGCAATGCATTAATTCAGTACAGCAGTCCTCGTTTTACAACGCTTCGCTTTACAACGAATGGCTTATCCAACGCTATGCAATGCATACCTATGTTCATTTTTACAACGCCAAAACGGCTTATCCATTGCTCTTACGACGCTTTGCAAAGTTGTTTATGTGTATAAAATATATATATTATACTATATAATATATTATATTTTTATATTATATATTATATAATATTATATATATAATACAGTATATGCACTATATAATTTATGTGTATGCTGCATATCTTATTGTCTGCGTAAAATATTTTGTGTATTTTAGCATTAAAAATGCCTTCAGGAACGGAACTTTTCATTTAAACAGTGTTCCTATGGGATACGTGTTTTGCTTTACAACGTTTCGCTATCCAACACCATTTTGAGTAACGCATTGTGTCGGATAACCGAGGACTGCCTGTATAGTGACAGAACACATGATTAGAGCGTGAGAAGCAGAGGGGGTAGTAGAAAGTGGAAACATATTCAGAAGGGAAGGAAAATAGTGGCAATGTTAAATAATGTAGTAAATACATGTATCTAAATAATGTAGTTCATATATGTACCTAAATAATAAGTAAAAAAGTGGTATCAACAACACTGAGCATTACAATGTCTTGTACAGAAATAGAGCAATGTAATCATTGAAGGAAAAGAGGAGCTTTAAACAAATTTGTTGCCCACTTTCTTCTTCTTCCCCTCTCGTGACTGTATTTGCATGACCACATTACCCACCCACAGATCCTGGCATTGGTAACATAAAACGTATATGATATCTGTGGGATCCTTAGCAGAGGGAGGATGATGGGCTCAGCACACTGTAGTCATCTGGCACCATTATGGACTTCATGGCCCAAAAGGTATTTGAAGGAGCAAGGGCACATGATAAAGTGACCCTGATGAATACACCTAATGTGCCAGTCAAAACATAGGCGATATAATTACTGTTATAGATGTAGCCAGGTTCCCCCACTTGCACTTACAGCCGTTTGCCGGGAACGCGTGCGGGCCGTTGCTAAGGCCGCGGTCGCGTTGTTAAGGTCCCGGCGGCTTGAAGTGCAGGGCGCCGCCATCATTGCTCGGCAGAGTCGCGCATGCGCAGGAGACGCGCGCGAGGAGCAGCCAATGGTAGATGGCTCATAGTAAGGGACTACATCTCCCATGAGTCTCAGGAGCGCCACATGTGACGCCAGGGAGCCAATAGGGCTGCAGCATCTTCCTGCAAGGGAATTAGATACATTTCGTGGACTTGGAATACGCAGTTGAGTTGGTGTCGGAAGCAGCTTAGGGAAGGAGGTTGGGTGCAGGAGTCAGTGACTATCTGCACTAGGCCAGCAGCCCCTTAGGCCCCTGATAGCCCAAAGTCACTACAGCTGAGTATTGTAGGGACCGGCCCCAGTCAGGGACATTGCCCCTTACTATACAGAAAGTCCAGAATAGACACTGTCGACGCTGCGCGTACAGCCCGAGGTTTGGGCCTATACCACTGCTGCCGTGGCACAGGCCTTTCGGGTGGGATCGCCCCGGATGGTGGTTTTGGTGTTCTTCTGTCCGCCGATCCTTTGTGAAGTTCCGTTGCAGGCCTGAGCACTGGAGTGCTCGGCAGGTAACTCCGTTCAGCAAGTGCACCAACGTTATTGCTTATTACTGTTACGGGACTAGTGACTGCGCAGTCATATATGTTTTCTCCCTCAAAGGGTGTGGACAGATTGTGTGGGGTTATGGACACTGGGAGGGATCACCCGGTGTAAGGGGAAGGCGGATTGCTAACCGCAGTATTTAGTGTCCCCTCAAGGGAGGGACACCTGTTGATTGTTGTTAATCATTGTATATGCAGTAAAGCCAGTTCTGTTCTGCCACGGTTTGCTCCATGTGATTGTTTCCTGGTAGGGCCTTCTCCCACTCCGTTGGGATCCCTCCCAGGTGGAGGCGTTGCACCACAAGACCGTAATATATGCATGTTCCCCAGGCTCCGCAGCGGAGGTTTAGGTTCCTGAGAGCCACACAGGTTACATAGCACGGTAGTAGCGTCTGTATTCACAGGGAATACCCGTTACATAAATCTCTATCTGACACTTGAACAAGTGACCACCAGGGGTCACTATAAGCCCTATGAATTGCACTCTAAAGTTGCAACATCCAGTTATAGATGTAGTTTATGGATAGATAATTAATAATTAATAGGACCAATAGGAGATCCAGAAGACCCCTTACAACAAACTCAAAAGCAGTGTTTAAAATAAAAAAATAATTTATTTTTTTATTAAATCTATAAATGACAAAAACAACAAGTATAGGAAACATATAGAGAAAGGATATTAAAATCCCCAATGGGAGAGACGGCTGAATATAGGGTGAGCTGGTGTATAAATACAAACTATGCTCATTTAGGAAAATGGTATCCTATGTGTATATCTACTATATATTTCAGAAAGCACTGTATGTCTGCGTCCCAAGGGCCAATCGCATAGGACCTTGGGCCTGTCACTCCGGCTCAGGGATGCCCGCCCCCGCACACCTCTCATTGGCCTGCGTCCAACACCAATGCCACACTGTCCCACCCCTCACTGACTCTCATTGGCCTGCGTCCAATGCCCGCCCCCGCACACCTCTCATTGGCCTGCGTCCAACACCAATGCCACACTGTCCCACCCCTCACTGAGCTAATACTTCCACACTGTCCCACCCCTCACTGAGCTAATACTTCCACACTGTCCCACCCCTCACTGAGCTTTGGGAACGCTTTGCATTTGCAGCACAACCTTCACTGCTCTGGGGCTATGCTTCACAGCTATCAAAACCCTCACCGTCTGCTACCACAGACTGCCCAATCATGTACAGAATCAGCTACACACAACACCTACACACAACGCACGATAACACCAAACACTGCACACACACACATTCACACAACACCAAACACTGCAGACACTGCACACACACACATTCACACAACATTCACACAACACCAAACACTGCAGACTGCCTCTTCAAAACACCACCCTCGCACACCCCCAACTCCCCCCCCCCGGTCCACGCCACAGATCTCCCTCCGCAACCGCACACCCTCTACAGGCCGCGGCCTACAGTCAAACACCATCGGCACCGATCGCCCTCCCGCTACCTCACACACTGTACGGCCCGCGGACCGACCAGCACGCCACAGATCTCCCTCCCGCTACCGCACACCCTCTACGGCCCGCGGACCGGGACGCACGCCACAGATCGCCCTCCCGCTACCGCACCCCTCCCATCTCCCGCTAAACAACATCGCCACCGGCTACCTACTCACTTCGGCAGCGGCCCGCACGGAGCTCTTCCGAACGCCAGCGCACGACACACATCTCCCTCCCGCTACCGCACACCCTCTACGGGCCGCGGACCGGGACACACGCCACAGATCTCCCTCCGCAACCGCAGACCCTCTACAGGCCACGGTACCGATCGCCCTCCCGCTACCTCACACACTGTACGGCCCGCGGACCGCCCACCACGCCACACATCTCCCTCCCGCTACCGCACACCCTCTACGACCCGCGGACCGGGACGCACGCCACAGATCTCCCTCCGCAACCGCAGACCCTCTACAGGCCGCGGCCTACGTGTGGGGGGGGGGGACAGTGTGTATGTGGGGGGGAGGGGGACAGTGTGTGTGTGGGGGGGGACAGTGTGTGTGTGGGGAAGGGGGGGACAGTCTGTGTGTGGGGGAGGACAGTGTGTGTGGGGGGGAGGGGGGGACAGTCTGTGTGTGTGGGGGAGGGGGGACAGTGTGTGTGTGGGGGAGGGGGGGGGGCAGTGTGTGTGTGTGAGGGGGGGACAGTGTGTGGGGGAGGGGGGACAGTGTGTGTGGGGGGGGGGGGAGACAGTGTGTGTGTGGGGGGGAGGGGGAGACAGTGTGTGTGGGGGGGGGAGGGGGGGACAGTGTGTGGGGGGGGAACAGTGTGACTCCCGGGCAACGCCGGGTCTCTCAGCTAGTAAGGTATATAGGGTGGGTAAGGGTGTATATACAGATATACTGTTGAGCTTAACACCAAGGATTAATTGCCTTAATGGTAGTTATAACCACCTAACACAGCGCATATTATTTCAACACTGCTTTTGAGTCTGTTGTAAGGGGTCTTCTGGATCCCCTATTGGTCCTATTAATTATTAATTATCTATCCATAAACTACATCTATAACTGGATGTTGCAACTTTTGAGTGCAATTCATAGGGCTTATAGTGACCCCTGGTGGTCACTTGTTCAAGTGTCAGATATTCTATTTTTCCCTATGCACCAAGTTTTTTAACCTAATACTATTAGCTGAGCGATGAGTCACTATGTTTATGTGTTATAAATCTCTTGCTACTTTTTCATTTCATATGCTGCTACCTTTGTAATTATTTTCTCTGCCATCTGTCCATATCAGCACATGAAATCAGGGAAATGCTCCTCCGATTTGAAGGTAGGACACAGACATCTGACCTGTTGGAGGCCTTATAAGCACCCTCTATGCTTCAATCACTTTTTCTGTTCACTTCAATCTGTTTCCAGAAATGCCTCTTTTTGAGATTCAGCGGGTTCCCTTCTTGAACACAGTAGGGGGCAGATTAAAGTGTTTCTATGGATCCAATCAATGACCAATTGCTGGGTACTTGAAGTCGTCATAAATGGTTTACATGATTGAATTTCTTGAAAACCCACCGCGTTCAAGATTCCTTCAGTCGTTCATGCCCAATGATCTTCAAAGATTGCAAGCACATCACCAATGCTTAAGAGATCTAGTGAAGCAGCAACTAATCACAAAGGTACCCAAAAACCAAGAGGATCAAGGGTTCTATTCTGCCCCCTTTTGGGTACAGAAGAGCTCCTTTCATTCCGTGCTCGACCTGAAGGACTTGAACAAATTAATCAAGAAGACACACTTGAAGATGGAATCCATCAGATCAATCATACATATGTAACACCCTTTTTCATATGCTATTGATGGTCATGGCCTCTAGCCAATGACTGATAGACAGAAGAAAGAGTCTGGTGGTAGGGCAGGAGGTGTAAAGCAGATCCCGACTGAAGATAAATGGTCACATGAAATGACAGCCAATGAGTGAAAAGAATCAAGGGTAGGAAGACCACAACTGCTGAGAAGTCTGATCATACAGGAGTCCCTAGAGACCTAAGGCAGAGCTGCCAAGAGAACTGAGAGAGCTCAGGGTTATGGGACCAGAGTGCCCACTCCTGAGAGCTGAGAATTCCCTCTTAACGAGAGGAGGCAGAGGACCTGCATGGAGAGACATTCAGGGGGTCGACCTGCTGCATTACAGTCTACTGCACACACACACTCACTCTCACTCTCTCTCACCTCAACAATACCTTTGCGAAGTAACGGGCCCGCAACATGCCATGCGTTACCATGGAGGGACCAGGAGAAAAATTATCAACGAGTAAAATTTCTTTCTACTTATCACACTTACTGGTGGAAATTAAGCATTTCACATCCTGGTAGATATTTGTTTATTTTGCTTCCCTTTTAACCCTTGAGCGGCACTTCTCCTTTTCATTGAATGTTTAATGTAACATAAATATGTATTACCTTGGCTACAAAATACTCCAGCACACCACAGCATAGCAAGAAATGTAGGGTATGCGTCAATACAATTTTGGCTGAAAAACATGGAAGAACACAGGGAATTAAGGAAAATCATGCAAGGCTATTTATTAATATCTCCCAGGGATAAAACAAGCAAAGAGAACGTTGCTTTTTATTTTATTTTTTTCTTTAATATACTTGTTGCTGATGCTTTCCTTCCGTTTTACAGGGAAGGGGAATTGAACAAAATAATTTCAAGTATGCTATGTAATCAAGCAGGCTTATATAACAGATAATTCAGACATTGAGGGGTTATTCATTAAACTGAGTTAGTTAAGATCACTATCGCACAAAAACTCTCATTGACTTCAATTAGAGTTTTTATGTAATAGGTGCCCCAATTCGCACTATTGTAGTCTAATCAATAATCCCTTAACTATAGGGATATGTAAAGTTTTCAAGCAACATGCTGCAGTCTTTTCTCTCTACAAGTGACATTAAAAAAATATTTAAAAACATTATATCCACAAAAGCTGTATGTTGTGAGTTAATGTATTTAAAGCCATAATCTGAGCTTCATAATAATAATAATAATAAATATATAGCAAATGGAAATATACTGTATGCTCATTTGCATGTCTTAGGCAGGTCTGCAACCCTGCCTTTCACCATTATCACCCAGCACACAGCACTTCCACTTCAGCAAGGGATTCTGGGAAATTAGTTTTTGTCACTTTTTTTACTCACCATAACTTAACTAAGTATGGTAAACCCCATCCTCATTGCTTCATTGCATAGCCAGTTAACCAACCCCACACTGATGAGACCCATTAAGGTTGAAACAGCTGTCTGTGGGTGGGTTTTCTGGCTATGCATCTTAACCCTGGCTGTGCTCAAAGCTGTGACCATGCAGCAAGCTTAAGCCTATAGGGAACCATGTTTAAAATAGTTTTTGAAGCAAAAAGTGGCACTGTGTGCTCATTTGCATGTCATTTCCCAGAATCCCTTGCTGCAGTGGAAGTGCTGTGTGCTGGGTGATAATGTTGCGCATGGCAGGGTGAAGCCAATGATGGCAATGGCAATATTAAGGCACTAGATAAAAATCATCCAACATGTTTCGTAGAATAAATCAGGCCCTGAAGAAGTAGTTTATTCTACGAAACATGTTGGATGATTTTTATCTAGTGCCTTAATATTGCCATTGCCTCCATTGGCTTCACCCTGCTAGTATTACTCCCGGTGGTAATTTTGGGCATATGAGAGACTTTGAGAGACTTTGAGAGACTTTGACTGACTCCCTGCCGGTTCCCTCACTGCTGCGGAGACTGTGACGTCATCACGCAGTATCCCGTGACGGAGCGACAACGTGGCATGCCGAGTGTACCCTTGCAGAGCTGAGGTCTCACCCCCGTACAGTGGATCTGCTCGCTGAGCTACACGAGCTGCACCAGACGGCTTGGAAGCGCGAGCGGTCCCACCAAGCACCAATACCTGCAACGGAGCGTGGTTGCTGTAAAGGGAAATCCCCTTGGGAGCGATGTACTGCTGGATGAGGGGTTTTGGACATTAATCCTGCTCCTGAACCAACGTAGCGCCCCCGCTGAGAGAAGCAAGCTGCAGACTCTTCTGACAACAGTTGCTGAGTGGTAACTTGTGTGAAACACACTAAATGCACCTATTCCACTGTTTTGATGTACGCAGATTTATTACCCTGTAATTACTAATATATACCATTACTTGCTTCACTATTTGGCGTTGTGCGCTGTTTCTTTTGTTTCCATTTCTTAGAGTGTGGGGGGTGCTGAGCCACCCCCTGTGTTTATAGCAGCAGACGCCTCTACCAATACACGGTTATGTGATATAATTTCTTCATATATACACCCTCACTGTGGTTATTGTGATTTATTTCTTGGTCACTTATTTATGTTGTTTAGTCACTGCACTATATTTATATTCTAAATGCTGGGTTAGATAGTAGCGCACAGTATTTTCTCTGTTTTTTCTATCTGGTTTGAACCTTGTTATGGAAAAATAGGGGAGCGCAGGCAAAAGGGTAAATAGCACAGGTATAAATAATGCGGTGTACATTATAATGTGAAGAAAGTGGGGGGAAAAAACAATGAATAGGTCAGCTCTCACAAAACATGGTAGGTGTTTTCAATCACAGGTGTGGGCTCCCAGTATAACGCCACTTGGAACGCAGTACAGTGATTACATGTGGATGAGAGAAATTATGGCAGATTATAGGCTAAAGCAGTCAAATTCAGGGCATTATTGAAATTCCTGCCCTCTGATTGGTTAAATTTCCAGGCATTATCCAATCAGTAATGCCCGGAAATTTAGCTGCTTGCAAAGTGTTGATTTCAATGTGATTATTTTCAGCCAATCAGCTTTCAGAAGAGCAGAGACAGGGCAGGGGATTGGTCTAAAAGTAGGAACAGCTCTGAGACAAGGCAGGGGATTGGTTAAAAAGTATCAGCCACGGGTTGACTCCTCCCCCTTGTTCCGTGAACTGAGAAGATTCAGTTAAATTGGTGGGGTGGGGGAGAGAGTCTGCAAAGCAAGTGAGTGTCTGTCTGCAGTTTGTTTCTGGCTGTAGTTTCTCTCTGTGTGTGTGTGTGTGTGTGTGTGTGTGTGTGTGTGTGTGTGTGTGTGTGTGTGTGTGTGTGTGTGTGTGTGTGTGTGTGTGTGTCAGCAGCAGTGTTTATGAGTGTAGCAGCAGCTGTGTGTGTGCTGTGCTGTGCTGTTGTGTTGTATTTGTGTGTAGCAGCAGTTTGTGTGTGTAGCAGCAGTTTGTGTGTGTAGCAGCAGTTTGTGTGTGTACAGGTTCTGTGTTGTGTGTAGAGGTGTTGTGTGTAGAGGATCTGTGTTGTGTGTAGAGGTGCTTTGTTGTGTTGTGTGTAGAGGTGCTGTGTTGTGTTGTGTGTAGAGGTGCTGTGTTGTGTTGTGTTGTAGAGGTGCTGTATTGTGTGTCTGTAGAGCTCCAGTGTGTCTGTGTGTGTGTGGCTGTGTGTGAGGAGGTGCAGTGTTGTGTGTGTTGTGTGTGTTGTGTGTGTGTAGCAGCAGTTTGTGTGCGTGTAGATCTGCTGTGTTGTGTGTGTTGTGTGTGTGTGTGTGTGTGTGTGTGTGTGTGTGTGTGTGTGTGTGTGTGTGTGTGTGTGTGTGTGTGTGTGTGTGTATACAGAGGGGGCGGCAGTGTGTGGATATAGATATCTGCAGTGTAAGCGTATATAGAGGTGGATTCATGTATTTACCATTTTATTTTAATAAAAAAATCTATTTAACTATACAAAAGTGTCTATTATTTCTGAAAAAAGTCTACATTTAGCCTATAATAGTAATAATCCCCGAAGAACAGGGCATTATTGGCCAGTAATGCCCTGTTCTTCGGGGATTATTACTTAAATAGTGCATGTTGTAAAAAAGTGTATTAGCAATTAGACAATAGCCAAAAGCACACTAACATTTAAAGCCTAACCAATGGGCATGGTAAACAAAAGCGGGTGCCAGTCAGGGGGTAGGTTGAGTCTCACTGTTACTCAGGGGGTCTCCGCGGCGCTCTCCGTGGCTTGTGTCAGGAAACTGATGCGCTGTATGTCCCTCAAACACTCGGTTATCGCCGCCTCTCCTCCTGTCCAAGCAGTACAGCCGACGTGATAACGCAATGTTTCGAAACATGTTTGTGTATGTGGTTTCTCTGGCTTTGCATCTGATTCCCATGCTGTGCTTAAAAGCTTTGTTAACAGCGAGCATTATCTTATAAGGGTCCCATGTAAAAATGGATTTCAGGCAAAAGGTGACACGGTGTGCTCATTTGCATGTCATTTCCCAGAATCCCTTGCTGCAGTGGATGCACTATATTCTAGGTGATAATGGTGAAGGGCAGGGTTGCAGACCTGTTTAAGACATGAGAATGTGCTCACAAGTGATCTTTTTATTTGATTTTATATATATATATAAATCAAATAAAAAGATCACTTGTGAGCACATTCTCATGTCTTAGACAGGTCTGCAACCCTGGCCTTCACCATTATCACCTATCATTATTGTGTATATATGTAATTGTTTTCCCTATATGCACCTCTTCATGATTATTTGACATATATATATATATATATATATATATATATATATATATATATATATATATAGGATCATTAAAACACTCCCGATCCGCACAAGAGAACAAATTCTGGACCTGATACCAGCTAACCCAAAACCTGGCACATTCTACATGCTCCCTAAAATTCACAAAGAGGGCAACCCTGGGCGCCCTATTATCTCTGGTCTGGCACACTTACCGAGAATATTTCTGGCTGGGTGGAGGGCATTCTAAAACCACTTGTCAGGAACACACCCAGCTATATCCAGGATACCACCGACCTGCTAAACAAACTGAATGCAATTGGCCCCCTCCCAACAGGAACACTACTAGCAACCATGGATGTAGAGTCACTTTATACCAACATCCCCCACGAGGATGGGATTTCAGCCTCCAGATACTTTCTGGGACCGCAGGAGCCACTCACAGAGACAGTGACTAAATGCATCGTATTTATTCTGACCCATAACTACTTCACATTTGGAAATGACACATACCTTCAGACAACCGGGACCGCTATGGGTACTCGGATGGCGCCACAGTATGCCAATCTGTTCTGCGCAAAACTGGAAAGTGACTTTCTGTCCACCTGTCACTTGAAACCCCTTACATACCTTCGCTACATCGATGACATCCTCCTGATTTGGACCTCTGGCGAACAGGACCTCCTACAGTTCTATGACAACTTCAATACTTTCCACCCGACCATCAACCTCAAACTCACCCATTCCCCGGATGAAGTACATTACCTAGACACCACCATTACTATAAAGAACAACCAACTACAGACCTCTATACCGCAAACCTACAGACAGAGCCAGCTATTTGAGGGACAACAGCTTCCACCCGACACACACCAAACATGCAACCATCTACAGTCAAGCCATACGATACAACCGGATATGCTCCGACACAGCAGACAGAAACCAGCGGATTACAGCCTTGAGATCAGACTTTATAAACCGTGGATATAACCACAGAATTGTAGACCAGCAAATTCACAAAGCTACCAGAATACCAAGAAGTGATCTCCTTGAATACAAACAGAAGGAGACAAGCGACAGGGTACCTTTGGTGGTCACATATAACCCACACCTAGGAGCCCTACGCAAGATCGCCAGGAAACTACAACCCATCCTCCAGGAAGATACAAGACTGCAACAGGTCTTCCCTGAAGCACCCTTATTATCATACAGACAACCCCATAATCTCAAGAATACTATGGTGAGGAGTAAAGTATTCAGCAGTACAACTGAATGCGGGACAAAACCATGCCAGGACCCAAGATGCAAAACCTGCGCAATGCTCTACACAGCGGACACAATACAAATACCACACAGGAATCGGGAATACAAAATCAGAGGAAGGTTCACCTGTTCTTCCAGCAATGTCATGTACCTCATCATGTGCATGAAATGCCCAGGGGGCTGCTACTACATAGGTGAGACAGGGCAGGGGCTAAACAAGAGAATGAACCTGCATCGCCACAGCATCACACGCGGTACAAGAGACAGTCCTGTTAGCGAACATTTCTCTGACTCTGGCCATAAGATGAACGATCTGAGGGTTGCCATACTCAAAGGTAATCTTAAAACCCCGAAAGAGAGACGGTTGCATGAATACAAATTTATGCAACAGTTCGGGACACTTAGCAGTGGCCTAAACAGAGATCGAAATTTTATGAGTCATTACTGACACTTGTGAACTCTCGTCCCATGAGCGCTAAAGGCCATGTCTGTACATACTGTGCTATATGTATGCACACACAGCTATCTCTCACACATACTAATACTCCTTGTTTTTCCATCCCTATACACCAATAGGGACCACTAAGGATCCACACACACTTTTAGTTGTGCTACAAACTCTCACATTTCCACACCCACCCACACCATTTATATCCACTCCCACTCCACACACACCTTGTGTAAAGCACTCTCCATTCATTTTTATTCACACTGATACACATACACACTCTTTCTTCACTTGCTTTCAGTAACCTTTTGACACCTCTAGCCATAAAACACATCCACACCGGGGGAAGGAACAGCACAGATAACATTCCAATAGACACTGTTTTTAAGTATACCTTTTGCTTATTCATTGTAACATCGCCGGAAGAAGAGATCAGTGTATCTCGAAAGCTCGCACAAATAAAAGCATTTCGTTAGCCACAGAACGGTATCATCTATTTATTTTTTGATTATTGAAGCTCGGCTAACACGGTACTGATACCTCTACATGTATATATATATATATATATATATATATATATATATATATATATATATAAACCATAATACTGAGTTAAGTTATGGTGAGTAAAAAAGTGACAAAAACCCTCCACAGGAAAGCAAACATGCAAATATAACTGTATGCTCATCTGCATGTCTCAGGCAGGTCTGCAGACCTGCCTGAGACATGCAGATGAGCATACAGTTATATTTATATATATATATATATATATATATATATATACACACACACACACACAGGTATAATGTCAAATAATCATGAAGAGGTGCATATAGGGAAATCAATTACATATATACACAATAATGATCCCCATAGGGTCACAAAAGATCCCTAATTAATGTACTCACTCGGGGAAAAGAGATATTTGTATCCGGATACAGATATAGTCCGTTTTCCTTGTTCCTTTTCCCCTAGTGAGTGCAGTAATTAGGGATCTTTTCGCGACATTTTGAGGATCATTATTTTGTATATATGTTCTAAAAATAATTGCAAAAAAAAAATATGCTAATCATAAAAATCGCAAGTGACACCCATGATATAAAGTAGCTTTAGTGAATTTGTGAACTAACCTGACAAAATGATGCCTCTAGTCTCACATTGCTCCTCATATACTGTACATGACATAGAACAGTCTAATAGAACTACATCAAGACAAACAGTTTATAACTTGGGTTTACCCTACACATAAATGATGCTGTGATTTACAAGAAGCACAACACGAGAAATATAATTTCACTGAGATATAGGTGAAAAATGTGAGAGATTTTTAAAACTTGAATTGACAAACAGAAAAATAGAGAGAGTGAGTTGTCAAATATGAAGCCGGATAATATTTTGCTTTGGCATTTTATACTCACTTTGCAGTGTACACTTTCTCATAGGCAGGCGTGCCAGTCCTCTGGAAACTCCTGGAATGCTGGTTCTTGGATTCATTCTCCACTTTGAATGCAAATGAAACTACAACATAAACAGAACAGGCTCACTCTTATAATTTTTAACCTGTACTGTATATTTACATCTGCAGTAATTAACCACGCAATGCAATTGCAGCGTAATACATTGCCGTATCTGGCAGTGAAGATGGTAAGGAGAAGTTTCCACTGAACATATATTTGGTAATGTTGCAGCTGCTCTATTGCATTCTGAAACTCACCAGCCCTCTCATCCCCTGCACCCAATGTTTCAACATAACCTGCCTATGTATTGTAAGCTCCTTGTGGCAGGGTCTCTTCTAACAACACATTGCAGGCCTATCCTACTTCTTCTAACACAATTTTAATCTTGTCTGCAGGGCCGCCAACAGAAATCATGGGGCCCGGGACAAATGAAAGGAGCAGCCCCCCCCCCCCCGAACCCATAGCGCACCTACCACAAAAAAATCTTTTAGCGCGCAACTTTTACTTAACTGTTTTCTTATTGTGATACAGAAAAAAACATTACAATGCAACCTGTTTTTTTATATTTTCAACAAAAGACATGTGACTGCCTGCCTGGGTGAGTGGGTGGTGTGAATGACAGTGACTGGGTGGGTGAATGACAGTGGGTGAATGACGGTGGGTGAATGACGGTGGGTGGGTTGGATGAATGACGGTTTTGGGTGAATGACGGTGGGTGGGTTGGGTGAATGACGGTGGGTGGATGACGGTTGAGTGACGGTGGGTGGGTGAATGACGGTGGGTGGGTGAATGACGGTGGGTGGGTGGGTGAATGACGGTGGGTGGGTGGGTGGGTAAATGACGGTGGGTGCGTGGGTAAATGACGGTGGGCGGGTGGGTGAATGACAGTGGGTGGGTGGGTGAATGACAATGGTGGGTGAATGTTGAATGTGGATGGGTGGGTGGGTGAATGACGGTGGGTGGGAGACAGTGACTGGGTGACAGGGAGGCAGTGACTGGGTGGGGGGGTGAATGACAGTGGGTGGGTGGGGAATGACAGTGACTGGGTGGGTGGGAGACAGTGACTGGGTGACAGTGTCTGGGTGGGAGAGTGACTGGGTGACAGTGACTGGGTGGGTGAGTGACGGTGACTGTGTGGGTGTGTGGGAGACAGTGACAGTGGGTGACAGTGAGTGACAGTGACTAGGTGGGGGACAGTGACTGGGTGGATGACACTCAGTGACTGGGTGGGTGACACTCAGTGACTGGGTGGGTGACACTCAGTGACTGGGTGGGTGACAGTGACAGTGGGTGACAGTGTCAGTGGGTGACAGTGACAGGGTGGGGTGACTTACCTTGACTGGGTGGGTGCAGCTTGCCGCCGGACGCTTCCCCCTCCTGCCCCTGATATCCCGCGGCACCTGCCCGGGACGGGAGGTGGGCTTGGGGGAGGGGGCATGGGAGGAGGGCTCTGGGGGGGGGGGCACGGGAGTGGGCTCGGGGGGGGAGGCACGGGAGGTGGGCTCTGGGGGGCGGCATGGGAGGTGGGCTTGGGAGGGGTGGGCACAGGTGGTGGGCTCGGGGGGGCACGGGATGTGGGCTCGGAGGGGGGGGCACGGGAGGTGGGCACGGGTGGTGGGCTCGCGGGGGGGCATGGGATGTGGGCTAGGGGGGGGGCACGGGAGGTGGGCTCGGGGGGCGCGTGGGAAGCTGGCCGTGGGGGGAAGCGGGCCGCAGGAGGAGCTGGCTTGTACTTCCCCCTCCGTCCCACGTTGGGAGCGGGGGGGGGGGGGGTGGGCCGCAGGAGGATCTGGCTGGTACTTCCCCCTCCATCCCATGTTGGGAGCATGGGGGTGGGGGGAGCGGGCCGAAGAGGGGTTGCTGTTACTTCCCCCTCCGTCCCACGTTGGAAAGCGGGGGGGAGGAGGGCAGCGGGCCCTGTCCCACGGGGCCTGGGACGCCAGTGCCCTTTGTCCCCCCCTGTTGGTGCCCCTGCTTGTCTGTAAATGTTACATATACCCATAATCATCTCTAACTAGAGTTGCCAGGTGTCCAGTATTGAACCGGACAGCCCGGTATTTGGTTACTCTGTAAACAATGAGAGATAATACCGGACATGTATTTGTATGCCGGTATTACCTCTCTGGACTTAATAATAAATCGCGGGATTTCCCCAGAGAAGGGATAGAGCAGGGCTGCTGCTGCTAGGGGACTGGGCAGCTTCCTCCATCCTGATTGGCTGCATTACGCAGCAGCAGCCAATCAGAAGGAGATGGCAGGAGCCTGGGAGGTGGGGCCAAAGAGCAGCGGAAAAGCATGTAGCAGAGAGAGGTGAGGCTGTATCCTGTGTCACTTGCATGTCTGTGTCCTGCCTGTGTGTGTGTGTGTGTGTGTGTATGTGTGTGTGTATGTGTGTCACCCCAGGGGCGGGGTGTGTGTGTGTGTGTGTGTGTGTGTGTGTGTGTGTGTGTGTGTGTGTGTGTGTGTGTGTGTGTGTGTGTGTGTGTGTGTGTGTGTGTGTGTGTGTGTGTGTGTGTGTGTGTGTGTGTGTGTGTGTGTGTATATTTGTACTTTTACTGTTTTGTGTGTGTATCTTCTCTGGCTGTCTTGTGGGGGGGAGGGGGGATGATAATGATAGGGAGGGAGGGTGAGAGAGTATGTAGGGAGGGGGGGTGAGATGAAGGGAGGGGGTGAGAGGATGAAGGGAGGGGGATGAGAGGATGACGGTAGGGGGGTGAGAGAGGATGACGGGAGGGGGGTGATAGAGGTTGAAGGGAGGGGGTGGGTGAGAGAGGTTGAAGGGAGGGGGAGTGAGAGAGGTTGAAGGGAGGGGGGTGAGAGAGGATGAAGGGAGGGGATGAGAGGATGAAGGGAGGGGGGATGAGAGGATGAAGGGAGGGGGGATGAGAGGATGACGGTAGGGGGTGAGAGAGGATAACGGGAGGGGGGTGATAGAGGTTGAAGGGAGGGGGTTGAGAGAGGTTGAAGGGAGGGGGTGAGAGAGGATGAAGGGAGGGGGGATGAGAAGATGACGGTAGGGGGTGAGAGAGGATAACGGGAGGGGGGTGATAGAGGTTGAAGGGAGGGGGGGTGAGAGAGGTTGAAGGGAGGGTGGTGAGATAGGATGAAGGGAGAGGGGTGAGAGAATGAAGGGAGGGGTGAGAGAGGATGAACGGAGGGGGTGAGAGAGGATGAAGGGAGGGGGTGAGAGAGGATGAAGGGAGGGGGTGAGAGAGGATGAAGGGAGGGGTGAGAGAGGATGAAGGGAGGGGTGAGAGAGGATGAAGGCAGGGGGAATGACAGAGGATGAAGGGAGGGGGTGAGAGGATGAAGGGAGGGGGGACGAGAGAGGATGAAGGGAGGGGGAAGGAGAGAGGATGAAGGCAGGGGGAGTGACAGAGGATGAAGGGAGGAGGGTGAGAGAGGATGAAGGGAGGGGGGTGAGAGGATGAAGGGAGGGGGGTGAGAGGATGAAGGGAGGGGGGTGAGAGAAGATGAAGGGAGGGGGGATGACAGAGGATGAAGAAAGGGGGGATGAGAGAGAATGATGGGAGGTGGAATGAGAGAGGGTGAAAGGAGGGGATGAGAGAGGATGAAGGGAGGGGGTGAGAGAGGATGAAGGGACAGGGGGTGAGAGAGGATGAAGCGAAGGGGATGAGAGAGGATGAAGGGAGGGGGAATAAGAGAGGATGAAGGGAGGGGGGATGAGAGAGTATTAAGGGGGGATGACAGGATGAGGGGAGGGGGGTGAGAGGGGATGAAGGGTGGGGGGGTGAGAGGTTGAAGGGAGGGGGAGAGATGATGAAGGGAGGGAGTGAGTAAGGATGAAGGGAAGGGTGAGAGAGGATGTAGGGAGTGGGGTGAGAGAGGATACAGGGAGGGAGTGAGAGAGGATGAAGGGAGGGGGGATGAGAGAGGATGAATGGGGGGGGTGAGAGAGGATGAAGGGAGGGAGGGTTAGAGAAGATGATGAGAGAGGATGACGGGAGGGGGATGAGAGAGGATGAAGGGAGGGGGAATAAGAGAGGATGAAGGGCGGGGGAATAAGAGAGGATGAAGGGAGGGGGAATAAGAGAGGATGAAGGGAGGGGGGATGAGAGAGGATTAAGGGAGGGGATGACAGAGGATGAGGGGAGGGGGGTGAGAGAGGATGAAGGGAGGGGATGATTAAGGATGAAGGGAGGGGTGAGAGGATGAAGGGAGGATGAGAGAGGATGTAGGGAGTGGGTGAGAGGATGAAGGGGGTGAGAGAGGATAAAGGGAGGGGTGAGAGAGGATGAAGGGAGGGGGATGAGAGAGGATGAAGGGAGGGGGGTGAGAGGATGAAGGGAGGGGGGATGACAGAGGATGAAGGGAGGGGGGTGAAAGGATGAAGGGAGGGGGTGAGAGAATGAAGGTAGGGAGATGAGTAAGGATGAAGGGAGGGGGTGGAGGATGAAGGGGGGATGAGAGAGGATGTAGGGAGTGGGGTGAGAGAGGATGAAGGGGGGTGAGAGAGGATAAAGGGAGGGGGTGAGAGAAGATGAAGTGAGGGGGGATGAGAGGATGAATGGAGGGGGGATGAGAGAGAATGAAGGGAGGAGTGAAAGAAGATGAGGGGAGGGGGTGTGAGGATTAGGGGGGTGGGAGGATGACAGGATAAGGGGAGAGAGAGGACGAGAGGAGTGCAGTATTGCTCACCATGGACCTGTATGACTACAGGTCAGTTATTTATAAATGATCTGACCATTACGTCATTTGCTCTAAATTTCACTCCAAGCATGCAACATATTCTATTTCCAAAAAAAAATACTCAGAAGGGTGTTACCTCCCAAGACTTCTCCCCAGATTTTTAACAAAACAGAATATAAATTGGTGCAAATTGGTGAATACTTGGAGTGAAATTCCGGGGACCCCTTGTGCCCCTAGATACAATTGTATCAGAAGGTAATCCCAGTATCTCACTGCTGTTTAAAGGTTCCTCGTCATGCGGGCCATAAGAAAACACCAAGGGATAACATTGCACTTCCTATTCCCCCTGCAGGTCGCGGGACCTTTACATAGACATTTTCTGAGCCCAGCCAGGGCTGCAACTGGCAGCTCCTTCTGATGTACGAATCTCGGGGTACAGGGGATCCCCGGAGCTGGAATTAACGTGGTTCAGCTCCGCAGACTCCTTGCTTCCCACCAAGTACAAATATAATTAAAAAAAAGAAACCAAGTGGTATAGCCACTTTAAAACCTGAAGTAATAAGTATTGCTGTCTTCCACCTTGCAAGACAAATTCTTACAGCAAATTTGGGAAGTAATGACAAAAGTAACAAACGGATATTAATGGGTGTAATGCTGCAATACTTCCTCTTACTCTATAGTTCTCTCTACAGCTCTTCTTCAATATGCTGTGAAGCTGCGCTTCTGTGTAGAAGAAACTTTTAGGGCCATTCATTTGAACGGAGCTGAAAGCATCTCCAACACAGGGAAGCAGCTTCACAGCATATTGAATATTTGGGGTATTGAGTATTTGGGGTATTTATATAACATACTGTAGCTACTCTCTCTTTTGCTCCCTGGCTGTCTCACTACCTGTCTCTTCCTCACTCTTTCTATTTGTTTTTCTCTATTTGTCTCCCTCCCTGTGCTTGCGAATAAGCCCTTTGTCTTTCTTTTATAATAAACCATACACATTTTACGTTATGGTGGGTGAAAAAGGCGACAAGAAACTGTATAGCATATAGCAAATAAAGAATATAACTTGTGAGCACATTCACATGTCTTAGACAGGTCTGCAACCCTGCCTTTCAACCATTATCCCCCAGCATACAGTGCTTCCACTGCATTACAAAAGTAATGCCTCACAGTAAACCAAAGAAGCAAATCTAACTAGTTCCATTGGGAGTATTTTTTCCCCGTGATAAATATGGTGTCGGATGTTTGCCCCATGTTTACAGGTGAGAGAGTTTAACAAATGACAACTAAAGTAGCTCAACCTTGTTCAGCCATAAGAAATAATGTCCAGAAAGCATCACCAGACTGCACTCGTTTTCAGTCCGGAGACTTTGATGCAGTTAAATAATATCTTGCATCTTTACAAATAGTTATTATAACATTACCATCCAAATTCCCATCCAATATTATTCTCCTCCTTACCATTCTGGATAACGCTGATCAAGGTCACTACTGCCAGCAGAACAATATCTCCAACAATTTCATGATCCATCTTGGTAACAGCAGCAGTAGTTGTCTGGAGAGTGGTTGCAAGTGTCTAGTGACACAATTGTGAGGCGTTCATGTTACGTGAGAAAAAAAAGAGGAAGTGTTCTGTTCATGGAAATTATTTCCTGATAATCCGTTGCACAGTAAGATGTTGCTAATGCTGGAATTATCTTAGAAAGTCCTGGTCACTACAGAGAGTTAAAGGGTTACTTCCTCTTACAGGCCCGCGTTGTAACCCAGGGGTGCGCCCCCCCAGTTTGCGTACCCCTGGGTTACAACTAGGGCCTGTAAGAGGAAGTAACCCCTTAACTCCCTGTAGGAACCAGGACTCGCTAAGATAATTCTAGCATACCCCAAGGGTGCAATATTAGCAACATCTTACTGTTCAACTGATTATCAGAATTTTTTGGGTGGGGCGCGGCGGTTACAGAGGCCCTGCACGCTTCAGCGCGAGGCCTCTGTAACTCACTTACCTGAAATCAGCCGGCTTCAGGCAACGCAGCGTCAAATAACGCCACGGGGTCATGTGATGTGACGTCGCTTCTGTGGAAAAGGTTTTTCTTGGTAAATCTGGTGACTTTTTTTGCCCCACTTTTGCAGCCAGCATACTTTAAAAAAAAAAAAAGTAACCCCAAATGTTTGATAGTAGGAGAGGTTATGGAGTATCACTACTTTCGAGTCTACAAACTCCTCTTAAAAGAAAAGGGATTTATTTTAGAAAGCGTCTCCCACTTTTTCTTTTTCTTAATGCATAAATATAAATCTTTCTAAAATGTAGTCCAGAATCAGGATTAAGTGTATTAAAAAAAAAATGCTGTAGTTGTATTCATTATTATTTTTTTTTAAACATGGCGGTGTTTTTTTGCACCAATTTTGTAGCCTGGGCACTTTCATAAATAATTTGAGATTTGGTAAACGCTCTTTGCAGCATGTAGTCCTTCTCACCCATTAATAGTCTTTCCTATTGATTTGTAGTGTTTTGCAGTTGACACCAATATACTCCCTGTACATCAATCCTTAAATTAATACTTGAAGGATACTTCTCTATAAGGCACATCACAAATTCCTGTGAAGTAGCAGAGTCACAGGGGCATCTATTTATTAAAGTATCCCATAGAGTCTTTTAAGGACCCTATTGTATATTGTCTGACGTGGCCATTCTGGTCTTCTGAGGACAAAAATCCTCATTAAAGTTAACTGCTTATAAAGAGTTACCCTCTAAAGTCAAGTGGATTCCAAGTCAGCACTGGACAATTGGCTAAATTGGATTTATCGACTATATATTTATAGACTTTTAGATTTCGTATATTGTCTTGTATTGTATGTCTTTATTTGTATAGCGCCATTGATGTACATAGCGCTTCACAGTATATAAGTGTAACCCCGAGGTATTTTGTCACTTGCTGGCCCCCCTCCGCGAGTGCCGTTTGGTAGCGGGTGCCGCCGGAGGCTGCTACGGACCCGCCGGCACTTCGCGAGGGTGGGGGCCAGTGCAGGGAGCAGAGCGGTGCTCTGAGGCGCAGGCTGGTTGCCGGGGACGCGATCACGGCTCTAGCGACGGCCCGGCTTGTGAAGGAGAGGGCGCCGCCATTGCGCGTTAGCTCGCGCATGCGCAGTAGGCGGCAAGCGCAGGGAAGGCTCTAGACAGGTCGCGCATGCGCAGGTAGGATCCCCAGAGCTAGGGACAGATCGCGCGAGGGCAGGCATAGGGAGACAGAGATCAGGTGCTCCCTTGTGGCCAATAGGGCTGGAGGAAGCTCAGCCCGGGAATATAGATACATTTCCCGGGCTTTGCACAGGCAGTCAGGAAGGAGTAGGAAGGGTGTAGGGAGCGAGTGGCTCCTGCACCAGGTAAGGGTTCTCCTTAGGTCCCCAGGCAGGCCCCAATTCCCGGTAAGGGCAGGGGGTAACTGAAGAGGGACGGCCCTAGATAAGGAGGTCACCCTTAGGAGTGAAAGGTGCAGGTTTGGCAGTGCCACAGCGGGTAGTGCTGTGCGCACTGGCAAATAGGCACAGAGTGCGAGCAGTGGGTTATTGCTGCGGGTTCCAGGTGTATTGTGTGTGTAGGACTGCAGCTGTGTGTGTGTGTCGCTGCATGTGCTGGGCGCAGTGTGTGCAGCGTGTGTGAATGTCTGCAGGCTGACGGTGAGAGCTGTGTGTCTACTGCAGGCTGTTAGGAGTAGCTAGTGGTTAGGGAGGATTAAGGACGTGGGTAGCTAGGGGAGTGGGGCAGGGTATTACTCCGCAGGCCCTAGGAGATTTCCCCAAGCCACCCCAGGTTGCGGTACATCAGGGACAGGCCCTAGGTTAGGGTTCCTGTCACGTTAGGGTTAGTTAGGGATAGATAGGGATAGCGGCGGTTGCTGTTCCCGTGAGACGGTGTGTTACCGAGAGACGGTTGTGTTCCCGTGAAGCGGTGGGACCCTCGTTGGGGTTCCTGGAGAAGTACCTGGAAAGGATCAGATGGATGCATCGCACGTCTGACCCTTTGAGAAGAGTTTTGCGGGCCCGAGCATCGGAGTGCTCGGAAGGTATTTCTACATAAGTGCACCAACAGGCCTAACAGATAATTTAGTGACTGCGCAGTCACCCACGACCTCCGTAGGAGTACGGGACATTGGGTGTGGGGGATCACAGGACACTGGGTGGGAACACCAGAAGTTGGGCATAAGGTGCTCCAGTATTACACAAGGTTATAGTATAAGGATATGATGTTATGTAATGTGTTATATGTGTGTTTAGTAAAGTGTTAGTATTCTTTCTATCGTTACGTGTGTTATTGTATTTCTTACCCAGGGCTATCTTTCATAACGGGGATCCTGGGTAAGTGGAGGCGCTGCACCAGGTAAATGGTAAGGGTTTCCCCAGGCTCCCAGCTAGCGGAGGCTCAGATCTCCTGGAGCCACAGGTGTTATACAGTTACCAGTAGTCCCTTAGAAGAGGTGTGCCGCAAGGAAAGGGACCGGTTAGACCACAAGGGGCCAATGTGAGATTGGGTGGGTCAGGCCGGTTCACAAAAAGGGCTACATTTGGAGGCGCTGCTGAGAGATCAGACCTGGGGTGCCCTGTATGTTTTTCTAAATTGTGTCCTATTTTTGTTTCGCCATGGGGAAGCCTTCAAGGCGGAGGAAGCCACGTGCTAAGTTCCCGGCCGCGCGGGAAAATGTTGCCAACAGTTATCCAGGACTGGCGTGAAAACCCGAGCCCCGGCCCCACACTGTGAGTGACTCGGTACCGAGCTCGCAACATTCCCCAAAAGACTGTGCTGCCCCTCCTCTAGAGTCCACCAGGGGGAGGGAGTGTCGTGAGCAGAAATCAGCCATTTCTGTTCCCCCTTAGGAAAGCAAGGGATGCCGAGAAAAACACCCTTGGCTGTATAGAATCATACGGGCCCCCCATTTAGTCTTGCCAATGGTGGTATGCCCGTGTGCGTTAAAAGACTGGAAGGTGACGGGTGGCTGGATGGACGGAGCATCTGAGTCACCAGTTGCCCTCACGATGACCGTGGTAGACGGGGAAGAATGCCTGCACGGCCGTCTGAATGAATGTGAGTGTGCCGTTGGGGAGCTGACCCAAGGGCCTAAGTGTCCTGACTGTGCGGCGCAGTTCCTGCAACCCAAACCGCCAGCGGCAGAGGACACTGTTGCAGAAATGGAGTGTTCCCTCCCCGAGGACGAGAGAGACTGCCAGGGGTTACACCCTGATGTGTATGAGCCCTGGAAATTGCCAGGAATAGAGGTCACGGTGCTAATGTGTCCTTGCCTGAGTGGAGACTACAAAGCGGGAGTCGCACTGTCCTATTTACCGATAGGCTTCAAGTCAGCCCAGGTGGATGGAGAGACGTTTACCCAGTGTTTTAGCACCATTTGTGACTGTCCTAGAGGTGCACTGGCGTGGGAGCCCCAATGTGAGTGTTGCGGGGCCTGGTTCCTAAAGCCTATCCTACCCCAGGCGGCGGAACCAGCAGAGAAAGAAGAGGAGGAGCCGGACCTCTCTCCTAAAGTAAGTTATGCTTGTCATCAGTTTGTCCTAATTCCAGAGGCCTCCGGGGACCCGTGTGTCCAGACCACTGTTGCAGACCCTCTCAAAGGGGACATTGAAATGGTAGAGCAGGAACCTCAGGTGGCGGAACCTGCGGAGAAAGATGCGCCTGATGATGCTACCAAGGTGGGTGAAGCCGCTACTAATTCTTCCACTTCAGCGATGGAGGTGGTGGAGGGGCCGTGTGCCCAAATGGACTTTCTAGACGCTGAGCCGGAGCCGCTGAAGGCGGAGCTCCAGATGTCGGAACCCCAGATGTCGGTTCCAGACCCGGTTCCCGAGCAGGAACCACCGAGACCAGAACCACAGATCCCGGAAGGCCAGGGTAAGGTGTTTGTACCCCCGCCCATGTGTGGTGATTTCAGCGACCAACCGAGCGTGGTGATGCGCCTGACGGCGGACCACTCCAGTGAGGTCACCGAGCCAACCACCTCCACTGATGCAGACCCTGATATGGGCCCGTGTGCCCTGCAACGGCCAGTCCGGCCTACCACCGAGGTACCAGCGGTCCCAGGCTTGGGATCAGTACCTGCCGACAACGATAGGGGTAAGTTGACTGCCCCAGGGGTGTCGGGTGTGAGCTCCCCGGTGATCGTGGAGCCTGGTGACTCCAAAGGTAGGGTGACCCGGGCGATGGGCTCACCCCGTCATCGCGTCCTGGTGGAGGTGTCTCCCCCAGAAGATCTCTGCAGATCATGGAACGAATCCGACCTCATCAAGGTATCCGGTACAACGGACCGGAGCAACACTTACTCCTGCGCGAGGAGTCTCCAAGCTCGGCCTTCCCGAGACCCGGGCCTGCACGAAGAGGTTGTGCTGCCCAACGAAGATGTCACCGTTAAAGGGATTGCTGGAGCGGATAAAGACTGTGCTGAGACCGCTCTGGTAGTTGTGACCTCTCCCATGCGCACGATGGAGTGCTTCGTTCGCCATGTGGTGGACCGAGGCAAGAGACTGAACCTTCCTGTCTCCCGTGAGACGAAACCGGAGGGTCCGGCAAGGGTCAATACCCCGGACCCCTCACTATTTTTTCTGCGAGGGGGAGGCGGTGGGTTGGTGCAAGGGACTGGTCTTGAGCTCAAAAAGACTCACAGGAGTCAAGGAGGGATACCCTCACCCAATCAGTTAGGGGCACTCTACTCTGAGACTCAGCTGGCCTCGGGTATCCATATGAGTATTGATGACAAAATGCATGCTACATGTGATGTGATTTATGCCATGTATTTTCCACTGTATAAATCTTTGTATGGTTGCTACCCAAGCGAGGTCGTTGGGATTCTGCGAGGGGAAGAATGTAACCCCGAGGTATTTTGTCACTTGCTGGCCCCCCTCCGCGAGTGCCGTGTGGTAGCGGGTGCCGCCGGAGGCTGCGACGGACCCGCCGGCACTTCGCGAGGGTGGGGGCCAGTGCAGGGAGCAGAGCGGTGCTCTGAGGCGCAGGCTGGTTGCCGGGGATGCGATCGGGCCGTCGCTAGGGCCGCGATCGCGTTGCCACCGGCCCGGCTTGTGAAGGAGAGGGCGCCGCCATTGCGCGTTAGCTCGCGCATGCGCAGTAGGCGGCAAGCGCAGGGAAGGCTCTAGACAGGTCACGCATGCGCAGGTAGGATCCCCAGAGCTAGGGACAGATCGCGCGAGGGCAGGCATAGGGAGACAGAGATCAGGTGCTCCCTTGTGGCCAATAGGGCTGGAGGAAGCTCAGCCCGGGAATATAGATACATTTCCCGGGCTTTGCACAGGCAGTCAGGAAGAAGCAGAGGAAGGAGTAGGAAGGGTGTAGAGAGCGAGTGGCTCCTGCACCAGGTAAGGGTTCTCCTTAGGTCCCCAGGCAAGCCCCAATTCCCGGTAAGGGCAGGGGGTAACTGAAGAGGGACGGCCCTAGATAAGGAGGTCACCCTTAGGAGTGGAAGGTGCAGGTTTGGTAGTGCCACAGCGGGTAGTGCTGTGCGCACTGGCAAATAGGCACAGAGTGCGAGCAGTGGGTTATTGCTGTGGGTTCCAGGTGTATTGTGTGTGTAGGACTGCAGCTGTGTGTGTGTGTCGCTGCATGTGCTGGGCGCAGTGTGTGCAGCGTGTGTGAATGTCTGCAGGCTGACGGTGAGTGCTGTGTGTCTGCTGCAGGCTGTTAGGAGTAGCTAGTGGTTAGGGAGGATTAAGGACGTGGGTAGCTAGGGGAGTGGGGCAGGGTATTACTCCGCAGGCCCTAGGAGATTTCCCCAAGCCACCCCAGGTTGCGGTACATCAGGGACAGGCCCTAGGTTAGGGTTCCTGTCACGTTAGGGTTAGTTAGGGATAGATAGGGATAGCGGCGGTTGCTGTTCCCGTGAGACGGTGTGTTACCGAGAGACGGTTGTGTTCCCGTGAAGCGGTGGGACCCTCGTTGGGGTTCCTGGAGAAGTACCTGGAAAGGATCAGACGGATGCATCGCACGTCTGACCCTTTGAGAAGAGTGTTGCGGGCCCGAGCATCGGAGTGCTCGGAAGGTATTTCTACATAAGTGCACCAACAGGCCTAACAGATAATTTAGTGACTGCGCAGTCACCCACGACCTCCGTAGGAGTACGGGACATTGGGTGTGGGGGATCACAGGACACTGGGTGGGAACACCAGACGTTGGGCATAAGGTGCTCCAGTATTACACAAGGTTATAGTATAAGGATATGATGTTATGTAATGTGTTATATGTGTGTTTAGTAAAGTGTTAGTATTCTTTCTATCGTTACGTGTGTTATTGTATTTCTTACCCAGGGCTATCTTTCATAACGGGGATCCTGGGTAAGTGGAGGCGCTGCACCAGGTAAATGGTAAGGGTTTCCCCAGGCTCCCAGCTAGCGGAGGCTCAGATCTCCTGGAGCCACAGGTGTTATACAGTTACCAGTAGTCCCTTAGAAGAGGTGTGCCGCAAGGAAAGGGACCGGTTAGACCACAAGGGGCCAATGTGAGATTGGGTGGGTCAGGCCGGTTCACAAAAAGGGCTACATAAGATAAACTTATCATTCAGGAAACAAGAGGAATGAGACAACTTTACTAATAAAAGCATAATAAGATTTTGCAACTTCCTTTTAAGCTATTAAGAAAGTCACAGCTTCACCACATACATCCTTTCCTGTCACTGCTAGGAGTGTTGCAAACACTCATTTCAAAGCTAATTTGTACCTTTAGTTTTTCTACATTTTTGTTTCTCAGTTCATTTTAAGCATTACTGTTTATTTTGCATGTTATTGAAAACCAGACAGCGCTGCAGAACGTATGCATATATTGTACTAGAAATAATCCATTTCTTGTGCGACTTAATGTCCAGAATCATTAGCCCAGCTTTCTGTGCTGGGACAGAGACAGGCTCACACAAAAGTTTCTAAAAAAAAGTTGGTGGTAGGCTTACAAAACAATATAACAAAAGTACTGCACCGACACACTTTATTCGAGCAAATACCCAGTTTGTACCTGGCAGATACCTGGAATGCGCCGCTCCTCACCTCTGACAAGCCCCGTTGCGTTTGCCTTCCCAGCCTGGGTTCATGCCTGGCTGATGGGCGGCTGATCTGTTAAATGATTATGATTAGGATTTAATAGGCTGCAATGCTTCGCGTGTCTACCAGATGGCATAAATTCATGAATTGTAATGCAGTATATATATATATACTGTGCAGTATTGCAGCCAGCGGGAATAAAATGCTTCAATCCCTGCCTGGAAAATACCTCAATGCACTCGGGCAGAAAACAGTCACAAACCTCAATACACCCGGGTATACCCGAATTCGTGGGACTAGCCGAGCTCGAATAAAGTGTGTCGCCAGTGTAGTGTTGTACAGGCATACCCCGCATTAGCGTACGCAGTGGGACCGGAGCATGTATGTAAAGTGAAAATGTACTTAAAGTGAAGCACTGCCTTTTTCCCACTTATCGATGCATGTACTGTACTGCAATCGTCATATACGTGCATAACTGATGTAAACAAGGCATTTGTAACAGGCTCTATAGTCTCCCCGCTTGCGCACAGCTTCGGTACAGGTAGGGAGCCGGTATTGCTGTTCAGGACGTGCTGACAGGCGCATGCGTGAGCTGCCGTTTGCCTATTGGGCGATATGTCCTTACTCGCGAATGTACTTAAAGTGAGTGTCCTTAAAGCGGGGTATGCCTGTACCAAGTCCTGTAAATTTAAGAAAATTGGTTACCGGGTACCTGGGGAAAAATAGAAATGTTGCCAGGCTGGTACCAGGTACCCGGCCGGGTAGCATTGAATTTGCAGCAGCCGGTGGCGGAGGGTGAGGAAGACCGCTGCGGAGGGTGAGGAGGACCGCGACGACATTGTGGGAGCAGCATCAGTCATTCTGGTGGTGGCGGTGGCAGCTGAGGACGTCCATGCTGAGCCGTCGGGAGCAGCGGAGCACATCACAGCTGATGCCAGTGGGAGCCGGGGAACATGTGACAGGAAGGAGGTGGCTGTCCAATAGTAACGCTCCTGCTCCGGTCACTCTGCTGCCACCGCCACCAGGATCTCTGCCGCTGCTCCCACGATGTCGCCGTGCTCCTCCTCACCCTCCGCACCCTCCACATCAGTCTTCCTCACCCTCCGCCGCCGGCTGCAGGTAAGGGTTCTGCTGCTCCTGCCGTTCTCCCAGAGGAGGACCGAGGGAGCAGAGTAAAATGGAAATTACCCAGCGCTGGTTCCAGGCCCCTGCTGCCGGGTCTGGGTAATTTCTGGGTATCGAAAAAAGTGCCGGGTAACCCGGGTTCCGAGGTAATTACCCGGTACTCGGTACAGCACTAATCAAAAGTATCAGGAAACAATAATTCTACATTAGAGTAACACAAAACAAATAATTATCAGTGTTGCTATTTACTTGAATGGGCCATAAGGGATCTTCCAGTTCCGGAACGTGCCTTATGGATAGCAATGCTTAATAAATCTAGGCCAACGTCTCTAAGTGCATCTCCTCTAGATGACGAATTGAAATCCTTGTCCTGTTTTCATAAAAGCTGATCTCAGCTGGTGTTTGCTGGCTTCACTGTCCTTTGTATTGTGTCAAAATCTGCCAATGTTGGAGGTCACAAACTCAGCTCCTAAACTAGATCGGTATTCACACTTCCATGTTACATATTCAAAATGTGCACAGCTCTACATGAAGTTTCCGTAGTGTAGTGGTTATCACGTTCGCCTCACACGCGAAAGGTCCCCGGTTCGAGACCGGGCGGAAACATTTTTTTTTTTCCCCCAAGAAAAAAGAAAATGTTATACAGTAATTTTCTGCACATGGATCAGCAAATAAGCACCTTTGATGTGTCTACCGCATGTATCAAAAGCTATTGGCAGCAAAACCTTTTCTTTGGTAAATTGTATGCTATTCTATTTTTACAGCTTTTATCTTACTGATAGTTTAGTTCATATCACATTTAATATTGCACATTGGCTAGCAATAAGAACATTATTTTTGGGTGACATTGTCACTGCATTATATTTCTTTTATGTGATTGAAAAAGGTTGAAAAATGGTGCATCAGCTGTCAGAGTTTCCACTCTGCCCCCAGCACTAAGTGCACTTTATATCAGACAAGTACACCTAGAAAGTAGTGGCTATATACTTCGGTAACCAACCCAAACTATAAGGGACAAATCCAAATACAATATGGCCAGCCCATTATCATGGCGAGTTTTAACCATTTCACTTCCAAAGTGCTCAGTTAAAATCATACCCAACTTGTTCCTCAATTAAATCTTTCGGACGTAACAGAATTTTGTTAGATCTAATACCATTTAAAAATGTAGCCTGTTTGTACACCTCCTTTAACTGTTCTTTGAGCTTTTAAACATATTGCATGTAGGTTGTAGTGGACGTGCCATCTGCTGCCACTCCAAAACACAGGTCAATTGTCAACCTGACCTCCGACCCGAACATCAGACAGTATGGCGAGTATGACGTAGCGTCATTCCTAGTGCAATTATATGTGTGTACCAGGTGATGCACATGCTGACTCCACTGTTCTTTTCCCCGAATATTTAATCTACCCAGCATGTTCAATAGTGTCCTATTGAATCTCTCCAATTGGGGGTCCCCCTGACAGAAAGTCCATGCAAACCAAATCCAATGGTCTGTTACTGGTTATATTTGCTTACGGTGTGACCACAGAAGGCAGAGTTTTCCTTGGTATGCACCGCCCGTATTCTTCAACAACTTTGGACTTGCGAGGCCAGTAGAACCGATCTACTTTTATTAGACCCAATGTCTTGTCGATTCCCAGGGGGCCATGGTCATTATGGAGGGAGCTGAAAACTACCTGTATATGTACGGGAGTGCCAACTGTTTAGTTACTATATGTTGAGACCTCTTGGCGACTCGAAACATTACTCCACTCTTTATTACTAGATTGGGCGATTGTGTTACTAGCAACCGGCTTTCCGGACGCACCCCTGTGATGGCCGAAACAGGCTTTTGATTCCTCAGCTCTATCCCTGCCTCTTTAAAGCCTGGATCCATCTGTTGGGGTTTCTGGAGGTACTGCCTGTTTAGTCGAGGCAGCCCTTCCATGGTTTACTCTGCAGGTAGAGTGCAGGCAATGAGTATAGCGGTGGTTGGATATCCCCATACTATCAGCCACCCTATTTAGATCCACTGTCGTGATATATCTGGGCATCTCAACTTGCTTACACAAAGTTATTTCCCCAGTGGTAGTAATTTCCTCCCACTGGTTATCCTTCTCCCAGGAATCTCTTTGAATCCGAGACAATGCATCAGCATCAATATTCTGCCTCCCTGGTCTATATTTCAGGCTGAAATTGTATTTGGCCAATGCAGCTAGCCAACTGGGACCAGTGGCATCCAATTTAGCAGAGGAGAGGATGTAGGTGAGTGGGTTATTATCCATGTGTACCACAAATATTGATCCATACAGATAGTCGTGTAGTAGTTTAGTAGATAGTACTGCCCATTTCAAGGCCAAAAACTCGAACTTGTGCACTGGGTAATTATTTTCTGATGGTGCTAATCCATGACTAACAAATGCCACAAGCCGAAGTCCCTCCAAATGTTCCTGATATAACACAGCCCCTAGTCCTTTTATGCTGGCGTCCACATATAATACATAGGGCAGTTGTGGGTTGGCAAACTCCAGTACTGGTACATTAGTGAGACACACCTTGATTGATTTGAAAGCCTCTTCGCACTTGGGAGTCCATCTATCTCCAAACGGTTAATTCATCTCGAAGTAATCTTGATGGGGTCCCCAGGAGACATACTGTACCCTTGAGTCGGTGGGTAACCTTTAGTCAATTGGATCAATGGCTGAACAATGGCTAAGAAGTTATTCCCAAATTATCTACAGTATCCACAGAACCCTAGGAATTATCATAGCTCTGTCAATTGCCTGGGTCTAGGCAAGGATACAATATAGCTTCTAGCTTGGATGGATCCTTAGCCACTCAATTATCAGACATGATATGCCACACATAAGTGGCGGACGTTCAGCAGAACTGGCATTTGTCCAGGGATAGCTTCAGCCCACTCTCCTTCAGCTGATCCAGTACCATCATCAGCCGGGTCTTGTTCTTCTCCAAGGTTCTCCCAAAGACTATCAGGTCGTCTAAGTATACTAGCACCTCCAGTTAATTTATATCACCCACGACTCACTCCATCAGTCTCTGGAATGTAAGAAAAAATAGCTATTGGCGGTCACAACCCTCAATGAACCAAGCGCAATTAGTTAAAGCAGAAAAGTATTTATTTAATCAAAAATAGACATCCGCAAAGGTGAAAAAACTGGACGAAACGCGTCAGTTTTTTCACATTTGCGGATATCTATTTTTTCTTAAATGCATACTTTTCTACTTTAACTAATTGCGCTTGGTTCATTGAGGGCTGTGACCGCCAATATCTATTTTTTCTTCTATACCAACTAACCGGCAGGAGCACGCCGATACAACGTGGCACTGGCGCGTCGCTGTACATACATCAGCATCACCCGGCAATGAGTACTTGCCAGCTGATTTTCTTGTGTTGGACACAGGGTGTTGGTGAGGGCAGCAGCTGCTGGATTTAATGATTTACTCTGAGACACGTTATTTTAGCACATTTTTTCGTACCTCTATCCTGCATCCTGCATACTAACTAGCCCCCCCTCACTGAGTGAGCCGATCATACTTTGGATGATTTCAAGTGGATATCTAGTTTTTTTACACACGTCCACGCTGTTTTACACCTCAGTGATCTATGGAATAAAGGATTGTCCTATATCTTTATCTAGCCATGATTGCAGCATCAGTATTTCGGGTTAATTCCTCATTTTTTTCTTTTTCTACAGTCTCTGGCATGTGACTGGAGCCCCTGACACTCCTTGGAGCATGTGCTCAAATGGATAAAACTCCAATTAGCATATGAAGACAGTCTTTTCTTTGAATTGCTCCCACATGGTGATCTGGTAGTATCCACTACGTAGGTTGAGGACCGAGAACCACTTGCTGCCTGTGAGACAGTCCAACACATCTTCTATGCGTGGCATGGTATATTGGTCAGCAATTCTCCATTTGTTAGTGTCCCTCTTTGCCACACCTAAAGCAGAAGTCAAGGCTAGTGTCCATCAGAGTGTGGGTTGTGGGGGGTCCTCTTGCATTCATTCCCCTTCTAGAGGGTTTTTGTCTCCTGTGGGTCTTATTGAACCTTTCCCCACGATCGAGCCGAGCATCCTCCCCTGGCATTTCTCTTATTCGTAATGAGGCCAGGAGCTCCGACATTCCATTGGGGAGCTCACCTGGTTTGTCAGGTCAATGCTGCTTTGCAATTCCCTGCTGGCTGCTAGTCGTGACACCAATAGTGGACCTCAATATGGGCGGCTGCACAGCCATCTGTTGTTTCTCATCCCTCATCTCTTATCTCCTTTAGGATCTATAGGACTTTAGGCAGTATATTTTTCCATTCCCGGAGCAGAAGGTATAGCGTCATCATGTTTCCCTTGGGGACCTCCTTTATAAATTATTTCACTCTGGTGCGGTCAACCCTGCCAGCGGAGACCCCTTTGTTCCTCACAACCTTTTGCATAGCCACTTCTAACCTTGTAGAAATTCCAATAATTCTCACCCTCTGGTTGATTCATCCCTTGAACTGGAAAATGAGCTCTTCTCCACTTTCGTAAGCCCCAAATGTATTTTCTAAAGCGTGCAGGTATGCACCAGTGGTGACAGCTTCTTTCCCATCTTTAACTGCCCTTACTATAGCCGACGTGGGCTCTTTGAGGTTTTCTGCAATCTGGAGTCTCTTGTCCTGCTCTGATCCCCTCCCCCCCCCCCCTTCTTGCACTATCTGTGTGGCCTGCTCTATCCAGTTCTCAAAATCATCCTCTCCAGGGGGGTGGGCCTTACATTTGAAAAGGTATTTTTGCAGTGTAAAATCCGTGGACGGATTTGATTGGTTTCAATCCGAGTGAATTCATCAAAATCCACCATTGGATATAATCCGTTGACGGATTTGTAGAATCCAATCAACGGATTCAGAAAATCAATCCACGAGTTACGGAATCCGCGGAGTGTATTTGTAATTATAAAAAAAAATCCACAAAAGGCGAATTGCCCTTTTTGAGACTGATCCACGGAAATACGTGAATGAAAGGAACGGGCCAATCCACTGCAGATCCAAATCCGCACAAAAAATGTGCCCATCTCTAGCTAGGAACTCTCGGACCTTGTTTACAATAGTGTGATTGCCGGGATTGCTAGGGTCAGCAACAGGATCACAACCAACAGTGATATCCCACATTTCATTTCCCCTCCCCGCAATACTCAGGGTTGCCACCTACTACCTACCACCTATCTACTGAAGGCCAACCTGGAGATTTTTATTTTTTTTAAATACCACGCTTACCTTCACCGTCGTCTCCCGACATTTTTTCCCTGCAACTCTTCGCAATATGGCCGTGACACCGCGTTGTCATGACAACAGAACACTAAGCGATGTCACGCGGCATCAAGTTGCCATGGCAACGGGTCACCTTTGGCGCATAGGCGTCATGTGAGGCACTGCATTATGTCATGACATCACGTAGCGTCCCGTTGGCATGTCAACCGGCAACACGTGATGCAGATACGTCACGTTGCATTCCCATTGGCATTGCAACTTGGTGCTATTTGGCGGCGCGTGGCTATATTGAGAAGAGTTGCAGGATGAAGATTTATTTATTTTATTTATTTATAAAATATTTTAACAGGAAGTAAAACCTCTCGTTTTCAAGTATGTCATGGGCACAGAGTTAAGACAAATAATACATGGTTACAAATACAGTTGCATAAATGAACAGGGTATACATTATATACAAGACATTGCATGCACAGTTAAAGAAAATATATATTATGGGCGTATGCAATAGTTACAGACCAGATTAAAGTGTGAGGCAGCCTTAGATTTAAAAGAACTTAAACTGGTGGTGGATGTGAGAGTCTCTGGTAGGTTGTTCCAATTTTGGGGTGCACGGTAAGCGAAGGAGGAACGGCCGGATACTTTGTTGAGCCTTGGGACCATGAACAGTCTTTTGGAGTCTGATCTCAGATGATAAGTGCTGCATGTGGTAGGGGTGAGGAGCTTGTTCAGATAGCTGGGTAGTTTGCCCAGAAAGATTTTGAAGGCAACACAGGAAAGGTGAACTTTGCACCTAGACTCGAGTGATGACCAATCTAGTTCTTTGAGCATTTCGCAGTGATGTGTTTTGTAGTTGCATTGGAGAACAAAACGACAAATTGAAGTTGTGACGTCTCAGTCCCAGCATCGGATCTTTTGTCCAGATCAAAGGCAGGAAACACTGTACTTTCTAAGCAGGGGTTTATTTACAGGGTACAAAGCAGGTACAGGGTTAACTCATAACACAAAACAGAAACAAAAGACCTAACTCCTTCCAGGAGTACTGACTAATACTGCTTAGTCCCTATATAATCATGGGAGAACTAAACTCTTTCCCCACTTTTACCCAGTGTACCTGCAGCAGGTCCCCTTTCAGTCTCTCACAGGGCTGTCTGTGTGTGCCATCCCAGATCAGTCAAGCAGCAGCTTCTCTCACCCTCTCTGTATAACTCTCAACAGTGTGTGTCTGGCAGCATAGGGGGGGGGGGGGGGAGATCTCTGTATCACTTCCTGACTATACAGGCTAGGCTAATTAGCTCATTAACTCACAGCTGAACAGACCTTTCCAGAATGATTAACTCTATGAGAGCTGTAAAGTCCCACAACTGCCCCACTCTAGCCCTTAGAGGGCAGTGACGGCATCACATATCCCTCCCCAGCGAAACACTGTCCTGTGAGCGGCCCGTGCACTATCCCGTGCACCAACCTCTTTGTCAGACATGTCTGACATCCACCGCTTCTTAAAGGTTTTCTTCATTAGACCTCCTGCTGAGCAGTAATAGAGTCCAGCGTAGTGTCCCACTCAGTCTTCAGAGCTTCGAGCTCTTTGCCTAGGTCACGCTGTTGTTTCTCTGCCTTCTTGTGGCCAGCACGCTCAAACTCCAGGTCCTTCCTCAGGTCTTGAAGCTGTCCTTCTATACTTCTTTTCTGGCTCAAGGCAGCTGCCAATTCAATTCCTCTCAGGGCCTTCATCTCTTCCCGGTGCTTGCTCTGGGTTTGTGTCAGCGCAACCTTCAGATTTTGGATCTCTGTAGTTTTTGTCGCTAGGATTGCTGCTGCTTCTGTTTTCCATGCCTCTTTCTCTTGGGAGTACTGATTTTTGGTGATGGAGCAGGCTCTCTGCTTCTCCAGCTCTTTCTCCAGCTTGAGGTTGTCCTCATTTATAGGTGTGAGTTGCTGGGACATGTGTTCAGTTATCCGCTTTAGCTCTAGAAGCCTTTTATCCAACTTCAGTTTTTCAGATTCCAAGGTTTGGACATTTTTAGTTTTTTCGTATTCTGCTTCCAGTGATGCTCGGGTAAGGCTCAGGGTGGCCTTCAGCTCATCATGCTGCTCGGCGGGTACCCACTGGGTACTCAGTCGCTCCTGTAGCACTTGCTGCTTTACTTTACCCAGCTCTGTTTTTAACGTGCAGACCTCTCGCTGAGAAACTTCTTGCTTGCCGATGAGGCGTTGAACGTCTTGTTGGGACGCCTCATAGAACCATTTCCAGTCAACACTCTTTTGGTCTGACTTACTTGGATTTCTGCTTATGGCGGTATCGGTAGCCTTTCTCATACCAAGGCTAGTAGTCACTCCTGTGATGATTGCGCCAAGCGCTCTGTGTTGTAGTCCACCTCTGGTCTTTTCTGATGCCACGGGGTAAACTTTCCTTGCAGCTTCTGTTGCACACGGAGGTTGTCCTATCCGCGGGGCCACATAGGAGTCCTCATCGTCCTCTTCTGAACTGCACGAACTGTGCTGAACCATAGAAACCCAGCGCGAACCATGCCCCACAGAAAAGTTACATTCCATTGGTTCCGCATTCCGAGGGCAAACTGCGGCCACATGTCCAAGTTCATGGCATCTATAGCACTCTATATTACTTCCAAAACTGGGTCTGTGTTTTGTCTCCAGTCTACTGGGAACAACAAGACCAGAGTCCCTATTAGGTGCTGTGGGACTTCCTACTCCTTTACGCAAGTCAATGAGTCTTTGGGGATTCCTATTTCGTTGAACAGTCTTATCGGACCTCCTGGAGCGCAGGAAGCGAGAACCGGAGCACTCATCTGGACTTGAACTCTTGGACATCTCTTTGGCAGTCAAGTAACATTCGACTAAAGCGACCAACTGTTCAGCGTTTTTGGGGTCACTCTGGCTCACCCACTTCTGGATGGTGCGGGGGAGACCCCTCAGGAACCGGTCTATAATGACTCTTTCGACAACTGCAGCGATGGAACATACCTCAGGCTGGAGCCACTTCCTTGCAGAGTGTATAAGGTTATAGAGTTGAGAGCGGGGTGTCTTCTCTAAATCATAACACCAGGAATGGAACCGTTGGGCCTGAACCGCGAGGGTGACCCCTAGCCGTGCCATAATCTCCGCCTTCATGGTGTCATAGTCTTTAGCTTGCTCGGGCTCTAAGTCATAATAGGCTTGTTGTGAGTCACCCACCAGGAAGGGAGCAATTATTCCCGCCCACTCCTCAGCTGGCCACCCTTCACGTACTGCGGTGCACTCGAAGATTGACAGGTACGCCTCAATGTCATCGTCCATTGTCATTTTCTGAATGAGGTGCGTTTTTACCTGGTGAGCGACCTGTGGGGCCACTCTAGGCTGGGCGGTAATTTTCTCTCCCAACACTCGGAGCTCCTGGTGTAGGCGAAGTTGCGCCTCATTTTGCTCTTCTTTTAGCGTCTGATGTAGGGACAGCGCCATCTGCTGTACTAACGCCGCCGTACTTTCAGTTTGTGACTTTGTCATCTGTAGTAAACTCTCATTATAGGATTTTGACATCTCCTCTTGGGTCTTTGCCAGTTGCTGCAAACCCCGCATTAAAATTGCAGAATTTTCTGTTTGTTTGTACTAAAGCGAGGTCAGAAATGCCTCCATTTTCCCCTTTCACTGCCTTGTGGACTGCCCGCGTTAAACTCCACCAATTGTGACGTCTCAGTCCCAGCGTCGGATCTTTTGTCCAGATCAAAGGCATGAAACACTGTACTTTCTAAGCAGGGGGTTATTTACAGGGTACAAAGCAGGTACAGGGTTAACTCATAACACAAAACAGAAACAAAAGACCTAACTCCTTCCAGGAGTACTGACTAATACTGCTTAGTCCCTAACTAATCGTGGGAGAACTAAACTCTTTCCCCACTTTTACCCAGTGTACCTGCAGCAGGTCCCCTTTCAGTCTCTCACAGGGCTGTCTGTGTGTGACTTCCCAGATCAGTCTAGCAGCAGGTTCTCTCACCCTCTCTGTATAACTCTCAACAGTGTGTGTCTGGCAGCATGGGGGGGGGGAATCTCTGTATCACTTCCTGACTATACAGGATTAACTCTATGAGAGCTGTAAAGTCCCACAACTGCCCCATTCTAGCCCTTAGAGGGCAGTGACGGCATCACAAAGAGTAGAGGGTGTCAAGTTTGCTAAGGTGGGTTTGAGGTGCAGAGCCATATACTATGTCTCCATAGTCAATGATTGGCATTAGCATCTGCTGTGCGATACGCTTTCTGACCAGGAGACTTAGAGAGGATTTGTTCCTGTAAAGTACATCTAGCTTGGCATAGGTCTTGTTGTCAGGGTATCAATGTGCATCCCGAATGTTAAGTGCGAGTAAAACCATATGCCCAGGTATTTAAAACTAGTGACAGGGGTTAGGGTGGTGTTAGCATTGGTTCAAATCTGGAGCTCAGTCGCTGGAAGCTTTAAAAATTTAGTCTTGGTCCCAAATACCATTGTTACAGTCTTGTCAGTGTTTAAAAACAGTTTGTTTTGGGAAATCCAATTTTCGAGTCTCAAAAAGTTTGGATAGGATTGAAGAAGGGAGATTGGCCTGTAGTTTGAGACAGTGTTTTTGTCCCCACTATTGAAGATTGGGACAACTCTGGCAGTTTTCCAGGTCTTAGGGATATGGCCTGCAGACAGGATAGAGTTGACTATGGAAGCAATTGGTTTGGCAATGACTGGGGCACTGTAACGCCTGTATGCCCACAGACCTGGCCAGTCCCCAGTACTGAGGTGGGTAAGTGTATAACACGCACCCACAGCAGTGAGGGCATGCCCGGAGTGTGGTAGTAGCGTTGCCGGGCCTGGAGAGTAAGGGTTAACGTAATACTTGCTGAGTCCGGGGTGCCAGAGGTCGGAGGGTAGTGTCCAAGTGCCAGAGTTCAAGGGTTGGAGAGAGCAGCGTAGTGATGTCCGAAAGCCAGGGTTCAAGGGCAGGAGAGAGCAGCGTAGTCAAGTCCAAAGCAGAGTTCAAGTTCAAGCCAAAGGAATCCAAAGAGGGGCAGGGACAGGAACCAGAGCTGAAACAGACAAGGGAGCTAGGCATAGACACTGCACACACAGGAGCTACAGGAAAGCTATGCAGAGCAAGGACTGAGACGAAGGAGTGGGGTTATATAGGAAGAATGACCAATGGGGGTGAGGGGAGGAGCAGAGGTTTGAGTGAGTGATTGCAGAGATAGGTCTGTGAGAGCAGGGGAGGAGACAGGGAGGTAATCTAAGGTAATAGCCTGCAACCGACGGGGGGCGGAGCTAGAGCGTGGGGGAAGTTAGTAGAGCGGGTGCGCGCGCCCTCTGTAACCCTGCTATGCGCACGTACCGCGCGTGCACCAGAACGTGGAGGGAGACCAGCGGAAGAAGCGCACGGGAGAGAAGACTGAGGGGAAGGAGGAAGGGAGAAAGCAGGTAAGGAACGGACAGGGGTGACAGAGGCACGCCGAGGAGCGCGTGAGCCATGATAGGGAACCAGCGATCGTGAACGAGCACACTTGGTGAGGGGACCGCGCGCGTGCGCAGAGTGTAAGCCTGGGCGTGAGGATCGAGCCGTGGAGGAACGGCTGAGGGAAGAAGGTAGAGTTTGGGGACGTAGGGGAGCGGAGGAACTAGGCACTGTGGAAGCTGGGGTGACAGGGACACGCTGGGAACTGCGAGTCCCCCGATCCGTTACAGGCACCAAGTCGTAGGAACCTAGATTATAGTAAGTCAGGTCCACATTGGCTGCTTAGTTTTAATTTGAGGAGCGCTTGTGTAATCTCGTCTTCGGATACTGGGCCAAATTGAAAATTGTGGGCAGTGTTGGGAGGGGGTGGGGCTATGTGGGTACTCCCAGGATGAGATTCAGGTTTTTGGTTTGGGCTGCGTTTCGCTAATAAGTTAGTGGCACACCCCACAAAGTAATCATTGAATGCATTTGCAATGTCAGTGGGGTTTGTCAGAGTAATATCCCCCTTAGTGATATTACTTGGTTGTTGATGGTTAGAAGGTTGGAATATATTGTTGATAACCTTCCAGAAGTTAGCTGGTTTTGATGTATTTTGGTGGAGATTGTCAGAGTAATATTGGGCTTTTGAGTGCCTTGTTTGCCTTGTGCACATGTTCCGCAGGCATCTGTAGTGAATGAGATCCTTGGTAGTGCCAGTTACTTTGTAGCTTTTCCATAAGGTATCCCTGAACTGGTAGAGTGCTATAAGGTCAGTTGTAACCCATGGAAGATGGGCCCCCCGTACCCTTATTTTGCATAGTGGAGCATGGGTATCGCAGAGTTCTAAGAACTCGGATTCGAAATAGTCGAGCGCAGAATCAGGGTCGGGAATTAAATCGATTCTGTGCCATGGGCAGTTGGTAAGGTCATCCAGAAACTGTTGTGGGTTAAAGTTTCTAAATGTTCTAGTGAGGAGAACTTTAGGGATTGAATGGGGCGGTTTAATTTTCCGTACACAGTACACTATTGCATGGTCACTGAAAATATCAGGAAGGATGCCATAGGATTGGATTCTACTGGAGTTTGGGGAGAGAATCCAGTCTAGCAAGGAATGGTTATGCGATTTCAGGTTTGTCCGTGTGGGTTGGGAAATGAGTTGCGATAGGTTAAGTGACTTGAGTTGTATCTGGATTTTGTGGTTTTTAGGGTCAAGCCAATTGAAGTTGAAATCCCCAAGAACTAGCAGCTCACTCTTCTCATTCAGAGAGGAAATGGAGCCAAGAAACTGGGTGATATCAGTCAGGGATTGTAGAGGAGCTTTAGGGGGGCGGTAGATGCCAGCGAGCAAGATGGGCTTAGAAAAGGGGAGGTAGATGTTGCCAACTAGAATTTCAAAAGAGGGTGGGCTTGGGGGGCAATTTAACAGTGTGAATTGTAAGGTGTCTGCAATATAAAATAACACCCCTCCTCCTCTCTTTGACCTATCTCTCCTAAAAATGGAGTATCCCTGAATGGCAATATTTGCATCCGAAGCATGCCGGGGGACGCCGCACGCCACCCGCCCAGGGTTGCCACCACCCCCAAGTTTACTAGGTAAACCTGTAGCCCGAAGATACGAGGCCAAAACCCGTAGTCTCCGGTTGAAACCCAGAGTGGTGGCAACACTGACAATACTGGTAGTCTAATTTTAGTACTGTAACACAAAGTTTTTCACTTTATTTTGGCCTGTCCCCACGGAGGGTCCGCTCCTAGTGCTCTATTGACAGTAACATCATCGACCGTGTCTGGGACGTTAGGATTAATGCTGTGTTACAATGTGTATTACAATGCAGGTCGTCCCGAGCACAACCCTCACTTAAAATGGCCACCGTCTTGGTGAGGTATAACCAGTTACACTTGCCAGGGGATGCTATACAATAGCAGTTCTAATAGATTCTTGAATCTTTCCCGGTCAAAATGGCTACGGGTATACTCTGTGCCCTTGTCTAACCATTTACTATAGGGGACAGTATAGTGGGTATAGACCAACCCCAAAATGAAAAGCTCAGCAGCGCCTCCAATCTAACCCCTCTTTACCATTTCCTAAGACTGACTCCTATTCGCTAAGGTGAGGGCTCAACTCCTACTCCCTGTTATAATGAGAAAGCAGAGCTTTCAATGGATCGTCACCTCAGCTTGATTTCTATCTGATGGATCAGCATACAAACACACTCAGTCCAACTATTTGTATGGTAACTTGCTGGATGATACCTTCCTGCTCGGTTGCGGCAGCCTAATTGAGAGCCAGTATCAATTGTACTGTATAGTGTTGCAGTTTTTAGATGTTTTACATTTAAACCAGAAGCAGCTGAGTTGTTTAGTTTAGTGGGTTTTTTTTAGGGTTACTATATGTCCGTATTTTCCCGGGCATGTCTGTCTTTTTGATTAAAGGTCGCCGTCCGGAGGAAATGTAAAATATTTGAAAACGTCCGGGAACGCGGCGGCGCATGCTCAAACGGAAGTTAACTGCACCTGCGCAAACGCGGTCGGCGCTCATCACTCGCGCGTGCGGCTTTCATTCGTGCATTGGCTCATCACTCGCACATGCATGGTGGCTTTTGGTGTCCTCTTTTTGAAGTGAAACTTCCTTAGTGGCACCTCATTCGAACTGGGGTAAAAATGGATTGTGGAGACAGAAATGAAACGGATGTGACGTCAGTGCTGGCAGTTGAGGCCGGGCTGTGTTCTGGCTCAGCCCGACCCCAACACTGACATGATCCCAACCGCTCAAAAAATCAGATGTGGCTGCGGCAGCGATAGCCGCCGGCGCCGCTCCAAACGGCCGCAATTCCCCCCACGTGCATTGCTAGTGTACAGCGGCTCCCCGGGCTCTGTCCCAGCCGCGACGGCAACGATAGCCGCCGGCGTCGCTCCTAACGGCCGCAATTTCCCCCAGGTGGAGATGGGTACGGGCGGCATCCGGGGCAGTGGGGACCCGCTGACCGGCTCCTGGGTCGCGGCCCGCTCTCTGTCCCAGCCGCACGCTCTGCCGGGCTGGAGACTCTGCCGGGCTGGAGTGGAGACTCAGACAGAGCCCCCCTGCGCATGCGCTGCTGGGCTCACTCACGTACAGGCAGCAAGGGGAGCTGTTCAGCTACCGCCAAGCTCTGCGCTGCCCGCGCCGCGCATGCGCAGTAGTCATGGCGACGCTGCCGGACGCCACACATGTGCAGAAGCGACTGGCAGCGGCGCCGTTCCCCCCACACGCTCCTAACGCCCATTGACAGCGGCGCCATTCCGCCCTCCACTGACGCGGACGTTCGCGGGCCCCCTGTGTATGCGTGTGTGTGTTAGTCACTGTTTGCATGTGTGTCAGTCAGTGTGTGTATGTGTGTCAGTGTATGTGTGTCAGTCAGTGTGTGTATGTGTGTCAGTGTATGTATGTCAGTGTGTCAGTGTGTGTGTCAGTGTGTGTGTCAGTCAGTCAGTGTGTGTGTGTGTGTGTGTCAGTCAGTGTGTATGTATGTGTGTGTCAGTCAGTGTGTGTATGTGTGTCAGTCAGTGTGTGTATGTGTGTCAGTGTGTGTGTGTATGTGTGTCAGTGTGTGTGTGTATGTGTCAGTGTGTATATGTTCCCCCCCTCCCCCGGCTGTCCTCCTGTGCCGCTCCTGCTCCGGTCATATGGTCCTCTGCTCCCGCTGCCACCCACTGCAGGATGCCGTCGTCCTCCTCACCCTCCACCTCCGGCTGCTGACCGCTGCAAGATGTTGTCGTCCTCCTCCTCTGACCGCTGCAGGATGTAGTCATTCTCCTCTCCCTCCGCTGCCAGCTGCACCTACGTCTCTTCTCCCGCTCTGCTCCTACGGAAATATCCGGCACCGGCTTCCAGCGCTCTGGGCCGGTTCCGGATCATGGCCGAGTCGGCCGGGTACCGGGTAATTTCCGGTTACCTGGTCCATTACTAATTTAAACAAGTGTACAATGGTAAATTGTGTTGACATGAATAGAACAAATGTTATATTTCACACATATACTGTCACTGTGTAGACACATTGGGCTGAAATCATGAGTATGATGTATCGTCCTCCCATATGGTCTAGCGGTTAGGATTCCTGGTTTTCACCCAGGCGGCCCGGGTTCGACTCCCGGTATGGGAAGTTCTCTTTTTTTATTTTTTATTCTCTAATGAAAAATAATTAATGATAACATATAACACCAAATAGTGAGAGACATGTTTATTATATATTTCCTTTACCTGGATCCTCTCGTTTTATTCTGCATTTTAGTAACAAACTCGCTGTCAATTGACTTTAAAGTGAACAGAATAGATCCCCATTGTCCTCACATCGCCGGAGATTTCAGTTGATCATAATTTCAATGTTAACCTTTATTTCAATCTTAAAATAAAGAGATGGAAGAAAAATAACAAGAATAGCAGAATATATCTGTATGTTATTACGGTACGCATATGCAGTAAACACTAATAGTAAATGACAACAGAAAGAATCACTGGTTTCTTGGTAATTCCAGCAATTAAGCTGATATTTTACAGATATATTGTTGTTTGAGCCCTTTGTGATGCAGTGTTTGGAGCATTTCACAGGGACTGCGGGGAGCGGGGAGCGGGGAGCGGGGAGCGGGGAAATGAAAGGGAACGACAGCTGTGCAGAGAGTCAGAGCCTCGGTCACAGAAACCCTCTGGTGCATCGTGTCCTTTGTGATAATACAGACTTTCCCTTCTACGTGAGGGAGGACGAGTCCGACTCTCCACTCACACAGTCCGCCCCACCGCGCTCAGCTAAAATCACTCACAGCATGTTTCTCAATGACATCTTTCAACCGTAACAGTAATTCAACCGTAATTACAGTAGATCTATTACCACATGTGGTTGATCGAGGGCTCTCTTGATCCAAAGAGGATTAAATACCAAGCTCAGAAGCACAGTCTCTGTGGCGCAATTGGTTAGCGCGTTCGGCTGTTAACCGAAAGGTTGGTGGTTCAAGCCCACCCAGGGACGCATTTTTTTTGGTGTCCCTTCTAATATAAACTCTACTGTGAATATCTTATAAAGATTCTTTCCCAGAACGAAAGAAATTCCAGAAAAATAAAGCATTCTTTTAAATAATGTATTTAGAGAAAGAAAAGCTCTTGTTAAAATCGTTTTACTTTAGCTATATATAAATAAAATAATATGAATACACAAAGAGAAAAGAACCCAAAAATAAGCACACAGATATTCCCCCAAAAATTGAAACCAAATAAATTGTAAAGATTTACTAAAATATTTTTATTAAACACATCTACTAAGAACATAAAAAACATACAATTTTAAAAACATTTATGAAACCAACACACAAACTTCTGCACCTCCTAAAATATATGTGGACTGACAATAAAGATACAACAGAGAACCAAACATTATATGGCACAATATAACTAGGAGCACATTGGGAACACATTTCCCAAATAACTCAAGATCGGACGGTCACATGAGCAAAAAAGCTTAATTGATCATCAGATGTAACAAACCCTTAGATAAACAAAAATACATGAGAATAATGATGTAATAACATAGCACATAACTAACACAAAATGCACTGCATAAGTAGCGCTGGATACACAGCCTGTGAAAATAGACCACACGCTAAACCTCTTTTCCTCATTATGGACGTTTTGACCTTTAAATGAAACCTTCGTTATTTTGCATCATGAGAATATTTTCTCCTGACTCCATGCAATCAATGGCATATGATTAAACTGAGGATTACAATCTTTTTGCACTGATTCTCATTGGTTACCTGTAGGACCTTTTTGGTCAATTACAGAATACTCTTACCATGTTTGCATTAGCTAATTTAGCTTTTACTCTGTTTATCTTAGTCTGTGATTTATAGACTCATATCCATCAGGTATATTTTCACAGGCTGTGTATCCACTACTTATGCAGTGCATTGTGTGTCGTTCTGCACTAAGTATCTTCTTTGGGGGATAAGTACAGTATTGCTCTTTTCTTACCCTCACTGTTCTTGGATGGACTTGATATTCTGCCATATCATTTAGATTTGGCTTGATCCTGGATCCAACTGGAAATTAATCCATTTTATTTGAAGGTCCATGAGATATTTGGGACTTTTTGGGCACTTTGCAGAATTAATAATATTTTCCTTCAAATCTGCTCATTGTGACAAGCTCACTGATTTTTTCTTGTGGGCTGTTCTGCTTTGAGAACATTTTTCTGCTGTATGTGTGGTGCAAATGTGTTATGTAACCAGTATTACAATTTATTTATCCCTCAGGTCTTTGACTATTACTCTTTTTTTTAAGATGAGTGAATGGATTACTCTTCTTTTTAAGATGAGTGAATGGACCAGTAATGTCAGTATCTGTGGTGACGTTTTGTTCGTATAACTGTAAAAGGTCATCTACATTCTTCTTATCTTGCATATTTAAATCATCAGTGAGCTCATTAGGATGGTAATTAGCTCGCTTCGAATGAAATTTATGTAGCAATAGCCATCTACCATAAAGATTTAAATCCTTCACCCACTCAAACAAATTAAAATCTGAAGTGGGTAAAAACGAGAGACCCTTCTTTAGCAGGTTAAGTTGAACTTCACTGAAGGAGTGACTTGATAAATTAAACACTTGTAGGGCATCGGTGTCAACACTTGTATCATTTATTAAGGGGGAATTTTCTTTGTCCTTAGGTTTCTTTTTTCCCCTTCGGGTTTTATGGGCCTGAGCTAAAAAAACAACCTGAGTGTCTTTGTTGGGCTTCCTACCTCGGCCTTTGGATTGGCCCTTAGATGTAGATCCCGATTGCTCTCCCTCAGAGACATCAGTCTCTGATGAAGAGTACTCAGAAAAATTGCCTCTCCTCCTAGATCTTTTAGGATATCTGTAGATAGTGCCTTGCTCATAATCATTACTGTCTCTGAGATACTTAGTATGTTTCCTATCCTTTAGCTCTTTTTTGAATTTAACCATAATAGTTTCCAACTGACGCTCCATTTCCTCAAATTCCTGTAATTGATTGTATTCACCGATATCTTTGAGATTAATATCAAGATCTTTATTGGTTATATCCAAACCAGATTTCTCATGTTCAATGAGAAGTATCATAAGTTCGTTTGAGCATTTGGATAGAGTATCTTCCCATTTTTTGATAAAATCCTCAGAGGTAATATAATATGCAGGACTTAATTTCAGTCTCAGTCCTCGTGGGATCATGTTGGAATCAAGGTAACTTTGTAAACTTGTAATCTCCCACCAGACTTGAGACTGAGTTCGTAGGAGTTTGGAAATATCACGGAAATAATTAACAATGTCTGGATTTGTATCTGACGCACCAAATAGTGTGTGGTATGTATGAATAGAGGATCAACTCACAGGAAGGGGCTTATAAGAGATACCCCAGAAAAATATCAATAGTGGAAAAGGGGGAGGGGGTACCTCCCCCTATTGTTTATTGTGGTCTGATTTACGCTCATTCGTGGGTATCCGTAGGGGGCCGAGGGGTGGGTGTGCTGCTATTCCAGCCTTACTTCTCATTGGCGGAGTAGCGGCGCGCACGGGCCAATCGGTGGCCTAAAGGTATGTCACGTGGGGCGGAACATATCTCATGGTCACAGGCTTGTGATTTGAGTTGATATATTCTGTCTCCAAAGTGAGCGTGCGCGAACGAGCGGGGGGCATTGCGCCGGATATGGTGGCGCCTCGCGTGACATCATGCGCTTGCGCACCTAAGGGGCAGTCTGATTTTTCACAAGTGCTTCTTATCATTGAGATTTAGTTAGAGGTATATAAGGCACCAACTTGCTCGATATCCCGTACTCCTTGATAAAGGACCTACCCGTCCGAAACGCGTAGGAGGCTGTGTGTTTCTTCCCCTCTGGGGTGATGATTTTATCAGTCATGCACTGAAATAAATGGAATTTACTTTTTATCCACTACCTGACTCCCTGGCTGTGCGCTATTTGCTTCGTGTTCTACTGATACTGGATCACCATCCAGAGGCCTGGGACCTCTGAGACTCTGCATCGCTGTATGGAACCATCTGCAGTGGGTGCATGCCAATAAAGACCCTTGTTCATTACACTCCAGTCTAAGTATCAGTCCTTGGGCAGGAGGGAGACGTGTGCAATAGTGGGGGCTGATCTCATCTCTGGACACCCTGGAGCCCACTACAGCTGCAGGCGCTAACACCATGAGAAGAACTACAGAGAAAGAACCTAAGCCTGTCCTGATTTCCACTACACCGCTGATCCAACTCAGCTTCTCCTGATCCTAACAGGTATCCGCACCACACACCAGGTAGCAGAAGCTGTGTATCTCCCATAGGTAGGGGGCGGAGGGAGGAAACAGTGCTACAATTAGGAAAAATGAAAGGATCACGATTCCATACTTCAGAATAATAATTTAAAAATACTTTAAAAACTGGTCAGGGCACCTCCTTATTCGTTTCATCACAACACGCGTCCCTTATTATCAGGTATATTACTCACAGACATTTATAGAGCAAAGTCTTAAGTATAGCATGGGTCCCCCCTGGTCTCCCGTCTTACTCTTTTGCATGCAGTAAAACTGTTACTCTTACCAGCGTGTGTTTTATTGCATGGGGTCCTGTGACGGGATTATCCCACATTGTAGGATCCCGTACAGGTGGAGGCGCTACCAAACAACGACTCAGGTACACCCAAGGCTCCCAGCAGCAGAGGCTCAGGCCTCCTGTGAGCCGTAGGCAACGCGCAACATACGCAGTAGCTGCCATATCTCCCAGGCGGTGGGGGAACATGCGCTACATAAGGAAACAGTAACCACTAAATAAAACAAAGTTACTGTATATGTACAAATAAAAGCACTGACCAATTCCAATCCTCATTCAGGACTTCTTTCAATGAATTATCCTTGTAATAAAAACTTGTTATAATCACCTTCTCATGTTGATTTATTCATTTGTATACTTGTAAATTTCAACTGAGTGGGTGAAGAATGTCCTTCTTGCAAAAAGAAGTCTTAGCTATTGCAGTAATCATGTCCTTAGTTCTAACTGCGGATTTATACTGAGATACAGTAAGTCCTCGTTTTACGACGCTTCGCTTTACGACGAATGGCTTATCCGACGCTGTCCAATGCATCCCTATGGCCGGTTTTACGACGCCAAAATGGCTTATCCGACGCTCTTACGACGCTTTGCAAAGTTGCAACATTATGTCAATCAGAAAGCTGCAGTCAGGGAAATCATCCAGATCAGTCTGTGTGAAGGTTTTGTGGTATATTTATGCCTTTAAACATGTCTAACAGTTTTATTATACAGTTCTGGATTCAATAAATAGAATCTTTACATCATAATGTATGTGTGTGCAGCATAATCTTATTGTTTGAGTAAAATATTTTGTGTATTTTAGCATTAAAAATGCCTTCAGGAACGGAACGTTTCATTTAAACAGTGTTCCTATGGGAAAACGGGTTTCGCTTTACAACGTTTCGCTATCCGACGCCATTTTGAGTAATGCATTGCGTCGGATAACCGAGGACTGCCTGTATACGGTAAATTAACTCATTGTACAGTCCATGTAACATTGGAGACAAGTGAAAAAGTAAATAACAACAGGTCTGGAACAATTATTAAATTCACATATTTATCTGTTAATTATGTAGCCATGTATAAAAATGGTATACAGTTCTTTCTCATGCTGGCAGTAAAACCTGGTAAGTGTGCAGGATTGCCAGCATCAATTATGGAGGTTTGCCCTCACACCCTGGTAAGGTGTCATATGTATAAAAGGGGAGTGGTAACATGCTCTGTGTCCACTGTTAGTGACACAAGAGGTGTGGCTGTTTTCTGAGTCTATATAAGACACAGCACTGCCAAAAGTTAGAGGTTAATCAAGTGTTCCATAGTGATTGGAGAGTGTTAAGCTAGGGATCCGTTATGGTCCAGTTCAGGGGGTCTGCAGCAGATAAGGCTGTCAGATATACTAAATAGGATCTACACTGTGATCAGGGACCTGAAACAGGTGGTGATCTCCCTAAGGGGAGAGGTGACCCAACTTCATAAGGAGGGAAGGACCTTCTGAAGGGATGAACCGTACTACAATGAGCGGCTGAGTACGACCGCTGTGAGGGGCAGGCTGCTAAAGATGTCAATAAAGATGCCCAGATTCAACAGACCCTTGCTGTGAATGTGTGGAGTCATTGCACAGAAGGAGGCACCACAGAGGATGTCCTCATCAGTTACATCCCCCTGCGGACACAGAGATCCTGATGAGGTGGAGGCGCTGCATCAGATGTGAGTAGGACTCAATCCCCACTACGTCAGATGCCTGTCTTGCTGATATCCCCATTCCAACCCAGGGGGAGACTCAGGAGTCCTGTAAGCCAGCAGGTGCACCACACACTATATCTGCATGTAATGGGGCCAGTAGACCACAGGGGCCAATGTGAGATTGGGTGGGTCTGGAAAAACCGTTACAATTAGTTTGGGGATTATCAAAGTAATCCGTAGTTTATGTATTTTTGCCATGTATGCATTATGCCATGTATCTATGTTTCTTAGATATCTTACTTTCCATGATGATTGTTTCCATCAAATGACGCCGCAGACGTCACGAATGTGACGTCACACAGTGTCTCGCTGCCATGGCAACGTGACGTCACAGCAACAAAAGACACCACAACGTCACGTTGGTGATGTCTGTGGCGTTATTTGACTCTGCGGTTCAGAAGGAGGGCAGCAGCAAGGAGGCGGCCGCTACAGCTTAGTGCGGGAGACAGAAGAGCTGCTTGGGACGCAACATTTTTTTTTTACTCGGCGGCCATGTTCATAATCAGTGATAAATTAAGTATTTGACTCGTGCTTTTGAGTGCTGGGAACAATTTGGTAAAATGTAGCATGATTTTAAGGGACAAGGATATAAGAGAGGTCCCATTCCTTGTGCAAATCTAAGTTGAATTATTGCACCGCCACTACCACTGACAGCCATGCCAGTTTCTGCTGTGCCTAAGGCCAGGGCTCCAGTGGCGTGCGCACCACACACCGCAGTATCGCCCTCTATGGGGCAGGCCCCAGTGGCCATGTGTGTGTGTGGGTGTGCAAAGCGCGATGACGCGTACCCTTGCCGCGACGCGATCACGTGGTGTGCGGGCAGCCAATGGCAGGGCAGATAGTGTGAACCAATAGGAGTGTGCTGTGCTTTGTGCTGACGTCATGGCCGCACTCCCTCCCCCCCCCCTCATGGCCGCGCCCCCCACACCTCCCATCGCTCCCCTACAGACCGCACAACGCGGCTTTCAACTGTGCACTCGCCGCCAAGGCACGCGTGCTGCAGGTAACACTGGGGTCGTAGCCTGAGGCTTTTAATGTTGCCAGTGCCAACAAAATGGCTGCCACTATTAAGTCATTTTCAAAAGACTAATCCTTCTTGTCACAGTCGAAAAAAGCAATTAGTGCCGAGCATGTTCTGACATTGATGTTAGTAGACTCTGAAGAGCTGTTAAAACAGTTGAAGAGGGAGAGTCATCAACATCACAAATTAAATCACAGGGACTTGACTTTGAGGAGCAGGGAATGAAGTTGATGATTCATCTGTGCAAATATCACTTGCAATGAATGAGGATTCTGGTGACGATGATGAGGATGCTGCTGATGCTGTTAAAGATTTTTATTTAAATGCTATTGGTGGTGGTGTTTGTGCCCTGGTGTATAATAGTTATAATAATAAAAAGCATAGTAAAAATAGAATAAGTATTAACTTAATAAAAGTGTTTGTATTTCTGTCAGTGAAGGGGCTCGGGGCTCTGTGCCTCCGTGCTGTATATGTCATTATTCTTATTATTACTGTGATTGCAGTTGTCCAATTTGAGGGTGGGGGGCGAGAGATAGGGGGGCGAGAGATAGGGGGGCGAGAGATAGGAGTCTCGCAATGCTGGGGAGCAGTGGAAACTCTAGGAAAGCCGTCTGTGGCCCTTTGTTGACCCATTAAAACGTATCATAGCCGGGGTTGCCACCTCTCCGGGTTTCACCCGGAGACTCCGGGTTTGGCACCCCCTTCTCCGGGCTCCGGGTTTGTCCCTGAAATCTCCGGGTGGGCGGGTTGTTGCAGACAGGGCAGCACAGTAAGTGAGTTCGCATTGCTGCAGCACTCACAGATCCTCTGCATTTCTCACGGGACTATCTGTGTGCACTTCACAGCCTACTACATCCGGGTCACAGCCCTATGCTCTACTGCACATGCTCACAGGTAGGGGATCATGGGAGTTGTAGTTTTTATTAGACAAGCTCGATTGGCACATAAGCAACACAGTACATCCTAGAAACCCTGCTAGAGAACACACACCACCCCCATGTATCTTATCTCCTCTCTCCCTTCTCCCCC